>NC_057810.1:487176019-487221978 GCF_018294505.1 Triticum aestivum | reverse complement strand
TTGTTGTTGTTGTTGTTGTTGTTGTTGTTGTTGTTGTTGTTGTTGTTGTTGTTGTTGTTGTACGTATATCTAGATATCATCAGAACATTATGGTAACACTCTTCCTTGTTTCTATGTAGCCTAGGATTGCATATTTAGACATTAAGTATAGTGCATGTTGCTATGTATCCTCAGATATATTACATATGGTCCTAGTTAACCTAACGGTAAATGATTACAGATATATTCAATTAAAAGTCCGATTCACCGATTAGTCCCTTATCAACCCCCGGTTTATATGGTACCTGCTAACGATTGATATCCTGAACAGTGAGTATATATATGCCATGGGATGAAACTAACCTTGATGGAAAACAACATTCATTCCCAAAACTGTCCTGTGTAGATACATCGAGAGGCATGTTAAGCACAATAGGCTAAACATCAACCAAAATTATCCATGGCAGACAAAATAATTTCCAAAAGATATCTTGAGTGTGCAGGTTTAAGCATGCTAGTAAAGCAAAACAAGTGGAAAGGTGTGTTAACTGCAACAGGCTAACATTTAACAACAAGCAAACATAGTCATTCAAACTGGTATTGTGCCGGTCTAACTACACTGGTTATTGTTAAACAAAGATGGAAAGGCATGTCAACTACAAGATGCAGTAACCAAATGTAGTCATTCATAGTGGTATTGTTGAAATTGGTACTGATGAAATTGAATTGCATCGGTCATACTTAAACATATAGAACATTACGTTGTGAATAACTGGAATAAACAAGGCATACTACGAACAACCAAAGATAGCATTTGAAACTAGACATATGCTAACTACAAACAACCAAACAATCAAAAAACTTTAAAAGAGGCATATGCTAGCTATAACAGGCTTAACAGCAAGCAAATATATGCATTCCTATCGGTATGTTTAAAATTGGACAGTAAATAATTGCACATATAGAGCATCACATTGTGAACAACTGAAATAAACAAGGCATACTGCAAACAACCAAATATAGCAATTAAAGCTGGACATATTCTCTCTACACTACAAAAGGGACTCGACAATACAAATCATGGGTTTCCCCCTATGAAGAGGCACAACAAAACAAATCATGGGTTTCCTCACTACAGATGGGCTCATTCCTGTGGGAAGAGCATGGACCCTGGGTGTGCTCCATGTTGTCGCAGATGGGCTCCTTCCCCTTGGAAGACCACGACTGTAGGGTGCCCTCCCAGATGTCACAGACGGGCCCTTTCCCCTTGGAAGAGCAGATGGGCTCTTTCCCCTCGGAAGAGCTGGAGAGGGTGACCTCCTTGTGCTCGCCGTCGATGAGGTCTGACTTGAAAGCTGTGGATCCCAAGCCAGCGTCGCAGAACGTGTCCTTCAGAAATGACAAAAGGGGCTCAATGGCGATGTAGGATGAAAAATTCTTGACAACGAGCCAGAGGAGATCAGCAGCAGGCCATGGATGAGATCGACGGCGATGAACCCGAGGGGTTGGGGTGGGCCACTTAACCTGTGACATAGCCCGCCTCGATATGTCTCCAATGTATCTATAATCTTTGATTGTTCCATGCTATTATATTATCATTCTTGGATGTTTTACAATAATTTTATAGTCATTTTATATCATTTTTTGGTACTAACCTATTGACATAGTGCCCAGTGCCAGTTGCTATTTTCTGCATGTTTTGTACATAGCAGGAAATCAATATCAAACGGAGTCCAAACGCAACGCAAGTCCTGAAGGATTTTTTTGGGCCAGAAGAAAGCCAATGGGCCAAGGAAGCACTTGAGGGGCTGCTCGAGGGGAGCAACACCCACCAGGGCGCGCCAGGAGGCACATGCGCACCTAGGTGGGTGCTGCCCACCTCGGGTGCCCCCCGAACCGCCTCTTTGCTCTATAAATACCAAAATATTCCAGAAACCCTAGGGGAGTCGACGAAATATTGATCCAGCCACCGCAGAGTCCAGAACCACCAGATCCAATCTAGACACCGTCATGGAGGGGTTCACAACTTCCATTGGTGCCTCTCCTATGATGCGTGAGTAGTTCTTTGTAGACCTACGGTTCCTTAGTTAGTAGCTAGATGGCTTCCTCTCTCTCTCTCTCTCTTTATTATCAATACAATGGTCTCTTGGAGATCGATATGATTTAAGTCTTTTGGCGGTGTGTTTGTTGGGATCCGATGAACTTTGAGTTTATGATCAGATCTATGTTTTTATCCACGAAAGTTATTTGAGTCTTCTTTGATCTCTTATATGCATGATTGCTTATACCCTCATATTTCATCTCCGATATTTGGGTTTTATTTGGCCAACTTGATCTATTTATTTTGCAATGGGAAGAGGTGCTTCGTAGTGGTTTTGATCTTACGGTGCTTGATCCTAGTGACAGAAAGGGAACCGACACGTATGTATTGTTGCTAGTAAGGATAACAAGATGAGATCTATATCTGCCGCAATAGATAAACAGATCTCATCTACATCATGTCATCGTTCTTATTGCATTACTCCGTTTTATCATGAACTTAATACACTAGATGCATGCTGGATAGCGGTCGATGTGTGGAGTAATAGTAGGAGATGCAGGCAGGAGTCGGTCTACTAATCTTTGTGGTGATGCCTATATAATGATCAATGCCTGGATATCGTCATGATTATTTGAAGTTCTATCAATTGCCCAACAGTAATTGTTTTCCCACCGTTTGCTATTTTTCTCGAGAGAAGCCACTAGTGAAACCTACGGACGCCGGGTCTCTTTTCATTGCCTTTGCGATCTATTTTCCCATGCATTTATTTTCATATCTCTTAAACCAAAAATACAAAAATACCTTGCTGCAATTTATTTGTTCCGCGATCTATTTATCTTATCTACCACTTTTTACCTCATGTTATTTGCCTACTTGAAGCACCGTACCCGAAAGGGATTGACAACCCATTTAGCACGTCGGGTTGCGAGTATTTGTGATTTGTGTGCAGGTGTTGTTTACGTGGTGTGAGGAGGTTCTCCTACTGGTTCGATAACCTTGGTCTCATCACTGAGGGAAATACCTACCGTCGCTATACTGCATCATCCCTTCCTCTTTGGGGAAATACCGACGTAGTTCTAGCAAACATCAAAAGGAATTTCGGTGTTATGCCTAGCAATGATTGTGTTTTTTGTGTTTTAGTTAGTGTTTGTGCCAAGCAATGCCTTTGGGAAGACTTGGGTGAAAGTTTATTTGATCTTGCTGAAAAACAGAAACTTTTGCGCTCACGAGATTCGTTGTCATTTTTTTTTACAGAAGAGTGATTTCAAGTTGATTATTTTTTCATAGGATTAATAGAAAAATTCCTCACGTCCACCTACTTATTTCATAATTTTTGGAGTTACAGAAGTATTTGAAATTTTCAGATTGCTATAGACTGTTCTGTTTTTGACAGATTCTGTTTTCTTTGCGTTGTGTGCTTATTTTGTTGATTCTATGGTTTTCTTTGATGAGTTTTTGCCATAGAAAAGTTGGAATACATTAGATATAATGCAAAAACAAAATAAGAATAGGTTTTCTATAGTACTTATTGTAGTAGTTTGGTTTCTTATACTAACGGATCTCACGAAGGTTTTGTTTGAGTTTTGTGTGATTGAAGTTTTCAAGCTTTGGGTTATCTTACGATGGGTGAAGGCATAAGGATAAGCAAAGCTAAGCTTGGGGATGCCCGAGGCGCCCCAAGATAAAATTCAAAGAAGCAGCAAGCAACTAAGCTTGGGGATGCCCCCGAGTGGCATCCCCGCTTTCTTCTAACGACCATCGGTATTTTACTTGAAACTATATTTTTATTCGTCACATAATATGAGTTTTGCTTGGAGCGTCTTGTATGATATGAGTCTTTGCTTGTTTTGCGTTGTGTTTTAAGTGTTGAATCCTTGCAGGACACACCCTTTTAAGAGAGGCAACAATTATGCTATGCTTGCTCCTATGCTTCACTTAAATTTTTTTGAGCCATGGATTTGCTCTAGTACTTCACTTATATCTTTTTGAGCATGGTGTGCTTTGTTAATTTTGAAGAAATGCTCTCATGCTTCACTTAGATTTATTTGGGAGTTAGTAACATTTTGAAGAAATTCTCTCTTGCTTCACTTAGATTATTTTGAGATAAAGAAAAAATTATGCTCATGTTCTTCACTTATGTTTGTTTGAGCTTATCAAAAGCAATGTATGAAAATAGTCCCAAAGTGATAGATATCCAAGGAGGATATAATACAAACTTTCATGAAGATCATTGGACAAAATAAACTGGATTCTTAGTAATGGTTTTGAGATATGACGATATGATATGTGAGTCATGTTGATGAGTAATTGTGCTTTAGTAAGAATATTGATGTTAAGGTTTGTGATTCCCTATGCAAGCACTAAAGAATAGTTATGCAATGAAATTTATATCCTACTTATGGTGCATTATTCAGTGTTACTTATGCTTAATGCTTGGGTACGAGATTTTTCGCTTTTTGGTTGGTCGCTTCTCAATCTTTTTGCTAGCCTTCGTTTTGCACTAAGTATGATCACTACTTGTGCATCCAAAACCCTTTAAACCAGTTTTGCCATATGAGTCCACTATACCAACCTATATGCGGTATTTCCATGCCATTCTAAGAAAATTTGCATGTGCCATCTCTAATGTTCAAAATAAATTTCTCTTTTGTGTGATCTACTACTCGCGAGGCGGTAAAGGGTAGCCAATATTTTCAATGCTAGATGTGTTATTCTCACGATGATTGTTTATTCACTTGCCATTGCACGAGAGTACGACAAAGGTACTAGGGATGCCCAGTCCCGAAATGAATAAATGAATTTACTTTATGTTGTCAAATAATAAATTCCTTGGAAAGTGTTGGTATGGAGGGCACCCGTGGATACAGCTAGCCATGGAAAGTGAAAGTTATGGTTGAAAAAGAAATAAACTTTATTTTCTGTTTGGGAACCGCCTATGATGTATCTAGCATGGAAAGTGTTGGGATGCTCCAAGTCATTTTCGTTGGTAGGAAAAGTATGCCTCTCAAAAATAATTTTATCTCTCAATCTAAGCTTTGAGCTCTGGCACCTCTACAAATCCCTACTTCCCTCTGCGAAGGGCCTTTAATTTACTTATGCAATTTTTATTTTGAATTTGAGTCTCCATCTTCTCTTATAAAGCACCAACTAAGGGGCACTATGATCGTATTTGAGCATTGGGTGTAGCTAATATTCGAGTGTGTTTCAGGAATGGAACAATGATTGAGCATGATGGGCTAGGGATAACTTGCTTTACTGTTCATATTTTGAAAGACATGGTTGCTTGTTGGTATGCTTGAGTATTAAAATCTTCATGTCAAAACTAGACTATTGCTTTCAATCATATAAAAGTTTATATGTCCCTGCTATAAATAAAAGAATATGATGAACATGTTAGGCAACATTCCACATCAAAAATTCTGTTTTTATCATTTACATACTCGAGGACGAGCAGGAATTAAGCTTGGGGATGCTGATACGTCTCCAACGTATCTATAATTTCTGATTATTCCATGATGTTATATTATCATTCTTGGATGTTTTACAATCATTTTATAGTCATTTTATATCATTTTTTGGTAGTAACCTATTGACATAGTGCCTAGTGCCAGTTGCTATTTTCTGCATGTTTTTTACATTTCAGGAAATCAATATCAAATGGAGTCCAAATGCAACGCAACTCCTGGAGGAAATTTTTGGGCCAGAAGAAAGCCAATGGGCCAAGGAAGCACCTGAGGGGCTGCTCGAGGGGAGCAGCACCACCAGGGCACGCCAGGTGGCCCAGGTGCGCCCATGTGGGTGCTGCCCACCGAACCGCCTCTTTGCTCTATAAATACCCAAATAGTCCAGAAACCCTAGGGGAGTCGACTAAATATTGATCCAGCCGCCGCAGAGTCCAACACCACCAGGTCCAATCTAGACACTGTCATGGAGGGGTTCACCACTTCCATTCGTGCCTCTCCTATGATGCGTGAGTAGTTCTTTGTAGACCTACGGGTCCGTAGTTAGTAGTTTGATGGCTTGCTCTCTCTCTATTGATTATCAATACAATAGTCTCTTGGAGATCCATATGATGTAAGTCTTTTGGTTGTTGGGATCCAATGAACTTTGAGTTTATGATTAGATCTATGTTTTTATCCACAAAAGTTATTTGAGTCTTATTTGATCTCTTTTATGCATGATTGCTTATAGCCTCGTATTTATTCTATGATATTTGTGTTTTGTTTGGCCAACTTGATCTATTTATCTTGCAATGGGAAGATGTGCTTTGTAGTGGGTTCGATCTTACGGTGCTTGATCCCAATGATAGAAGGGGAACCGACACGTATGTATCGTTGCTACTAAGGATAACAAGATGAGATCTATATCTGCCGCAATGTCATCGTTCTTATTGCATTACTCAATTTTCTCATGAACTTAATACACAAGATGCATGCTGGATAGCGGTCGATGTGTGGAGTAATAGTAGTAGATGTAGGTAGGAGTCGGTCTACTAATCTTGGACGTGATGCCTATATAATGATCATTTCCTAGATATCGTCTTGATTATTTGAAGTTCTATCAATTTCCCAACAGTAATTGTTTTCTCACTGTTTGTTATTTTTCTCGAGAGAAGCCACTAGTGAAACCTACGGCCCCCGGGTCTCTTTTCATCATATTTGCCTTTGCGATCTATTTTCCCTTGCATTTATTTTCAGATCTATTAAATACAAAAATACCTTGCTGCAATTTATTTGTTCCGCGATTATTTATCCTATCTACCAATTTTTACCTCATGTTATTTGCCTACTTGAGGCGCCGTACCCGAAAGGGATTGACACCCCCTTAACACGTCGTGTTGTGAGTATTTGTTATTTGTGTGCAGGTGCTGTTTACGTGGTGTGAGGAGGTTCTCCTACTGGTTCGATAACCAAGGTGTCATTACTGAGGGAAATACCTACCGTTGCTATACTGCATCATCCCTTCCTCTTTGGGGAAATACCGACATAGTTCTAGCAGACATCACATACTCTAGCCCGCTGATTGAGTGCCTGCGGCCAGTAATGGTTGTCAGCTTCCTCGGCAATGTTGGGCGAAGAGACCGCGATACACCTCTTTTGGGCCAGTCGCTCCTCGAGCTCCATGGGAAGCGCAGCCGGGCTTAGGCTGCGACGCTCTGGAGTGGGGGATGGGGATCTATGGGAAAGGGGGGCGTTTGGCAGGCGTCATCTAAGAAACTCAGGGCGGCCTGGGTATGGAGATCGGTGGGTAAGCTGCATAGGCAAACCGGCAGATGTTGACAATGGAGGCCTTGCGGTGGCGGCGGCGGGGACCTTGCTACGGTTTCAAGAGAGGGAGGGGGTTTGCGTGTGTGTGCGCACGCCCGAGGAGGTTTTGGTGTGTGTGTGTGTGTGTGGAGGGGGGGTGTTTGAGGAAATGATGCGGGTACTGAAAGTTTTACTACACGGGAGTCAAACGCGGGAGTGAAATGCTGGAGCTATTGAAATTTTTGATGATGGTGCATCGCACACGGTCCGAAGATAACAACCGTGTGTTATGAAACAGAAAAACCCTCGAGGCGGGCAGATATTTTCGAGGGATGCAAGCGGGATTAGGAACAAGAAACATCACACACGGTCGAAACACAATAACTGTGTGTTATCAAACAAAAAAGCTATAGGTGGGTGGATATTTTTGAGAGGTGAAGCCTTGTGGAGCCCAATTTATTGTGCGGATGTGTGCGTGACAGGGGCACCGGCGTGGCACACGGTTAGTTTGAGTGAACCGTGTCTGTTGTGTCATCCGACTTGTCTAATGTTCATAAATTTGGCAAAAAATGACGCGGGAGAGGGTCAGAACACGAACACACTATCACGTGGACCAAATTTATGTACGAAAATGGTGGTTTGATGTTCCAATACCAAATGCAACTTCGATGTGGCACCTATCTCGCAAAGCGCACGGTATTGCTTGCTCCCCTCGTGTCGGCACGAAGGGAATCCTAAGCTATGAATGCATGCCCCCCAACCGAGGTTCACCTAGCAAAGTACGAAGTAGCTAGCAGCCCCCCCTCGTGTCGGCATGAAGGGAATCCTAAGCTATGAATGCATGCCCCCCAACCAAGGTTCATCTAGAAAAGTGCAAAGTAGCAACCCCCACACACACACTTTCAGTCGGCGTGCCAGAGAGGCATCTCACTAAGATGGATTGTAAAACAGACCAAGAATAATCCACCTTGGTCGTACAACCTCTCTCTTGTTGTTGGTCAAAGTGATGGCCGTCCGTGCAACCCCGGAGATGGGCTAGCTCGCTAATAATTATGCAAGTAGCTAGTACCCGAAGACAACCACTACATGCATGTGGCCCAAACATATGTATGGAGAGGTGTGTTTTTAAATACACAATGGAACAACTTTGATGTGGCACCGTGATTTCGAACTAGAAATCCCCACACCAGGTGAGGGTTACGTTGGCGATGCATATGCATGTTACACCACACTTCAAGCCGACGACGGGGATTCATGCATGCATGCCTGCATAGTATATGCGCTCAAACTTAATTAGGTCTGAATCTCACCATGACCTATACTAGGATAACATGAACCAAAGGAAGAATCCACCATGGTAACCTATCTTGTTGTCGATCAAGGTGATCACGGATGTCCACGCGGTCCCATGAACATATAGGCTTGTCACTGATAACCACACGAGGGAGTGTATTGTTCGAAGACAACCACTACATGCATATGTATGGAGGTGATGCATGCATGCATGATACCATTTCACAACATTGATGTGGCGCGTGCGTCGAAAATCGTACAGTCCCCAGACAGAGCGAGATTGGTTCATGACGTGTCATTGTACTAGCCACTTCGACTCGATGGGAGGGATTCATGCATACACATGCATGTGTGTCTGCTCAAACTGTATCATGTCATCCCAAACCATGACCTATATATATACTATATTACAAGCAAAAAAAATAATCCCCTCCTAAGTCAAATTAATCTCTCTTGTTGTCAGGCGAAAAGTAGTGATGCACCAAGTGGGCCCACAGATGGAAACCTTCGATATCGCTGCTAACCGCTTAAGTGGGTGCGAGAGGACAACCACCATTGCTTTGCATGTGGGCCAAACAAATGTTGAATACTCCAAATGCACAACTTTGATGTGCCACATGCCTCAAAGACAGTAAACCCCCCACATAGAGCGAGGTTCATGAAGCGTACTACATAAGATGGTCCCCTTCCCCCTCTTCGACGCATACTATATGCTCCTACCGTAATACACCCCAAAAAGAATCCTCATCGATGATGAAATTAATTAACCTCTCCCGATGTAGGTAAAAGTGATGCATGCATCGACGATGGCCTCGTGGGCCCATAGATGGAAGCGTCATACGTGAGTGTCCTAGCTAGGATAACCACCGCCTGCATGCATGTGGCCCAAAGAGGTGTTGTGTGATCTTTGAATAGCCAATTTCACAACTTTGATGTGCACGTGCCTCGGAAACCGAAAAGTCCTGACAGTGAGTGAGGTGTACTTGTTCACACACGCGTACGTATAGTATATATGCTAGTCCCCTCCCACCTCTTCGATGCGTACTATATAGCACTATAACATAGACAAAAAAGATTCTACCGTGCTGGTCAAATTAACCTCACTGCCGGCTGTTCATCAAAGTGATGGACGACAACCTCGCGGGCCCACAGAAAGCGTCACACGCGAGTATCGAGTGTCGGGTAGGACAACCACTGACTGCATGTTGCCAAAACAAGAATGTACGAAAGGGTTGTGTAATGTTTTAAATAACGAATTCACGACTCTGATGTGGCACCTGCCTAACAAAACGGCCAACCCACATAGTGGCTCACAACTCATAGTGTACTGTGAGCCACCCGCCACCCCCAGACGCACACACCCACACACACACCGCGAATCCACCGCAACTATGATGCATGTTAAATTATCCCACGGGGAACATATGTTACCAAAGGAGGGACGTTTTAATTTTGAAAAAACAGAGATCTTTAAGACATTTTAGTACATTAATTGATTGATTTTCTACGGGTATAATTTGCAAAAATCAACTTTGAGCTACATGCACACGTGACAGTGCACCTAAATGGATTGCAAAAACACATGTGTCTCACTGGGTGCATGTTTACTCCCCGTGCAACAAATTTCAAACATTGAGAATCTTGATTTTTAAATTCTAGTACATCCAAAACTTATTTGAAGTTCATGAAAGTTATCATGTTGTCATATGGACACCAATACAAAGTAGCATTGTACTTTTTTGTCAAATTCCAGACCAATTTTGATGTAATCTTTATCTAATTCAAGCATGAGATTATTAATAATTGGGAACCAACATCCCAAACGGAATATTTATTTGAACCGTGAGCGTCAGACCAACAATGGATACGTGCCATGCTTCAGTTAAGCAATAAAGCGGCATCATTAATCATTAAAATAGAAAAGGAATATACATGCCGCCATGTGACCCGTGTGCTATGCGAGCAGGGGTGAGTTGACGGGATGCATGTGAGCAGTCCACCGCGCAGGCAGGCCGGGAGGCGTGCGTGCAGGTGTGTGAATTGACAGAGGCATGCTCGCTATGCAGTGTCACCGCGAGGCGTGCGAGTAGCTATGTGAAATGACGGTAGGCATGCCAGCAGTCCGGTGCATAGGATCATCGGGAGGCGAGCTAGCGGTTTGACCGCCGCCCTCCTCTCTCCCACTACTCCCACTACTCCATATTAATAGTGCGCTCGAGCGGCCGCCCCCCCATCCTCGCCACACACACAATCCTCTCTCTCTGCTTGCATCCTTGACACCACTCTCAGTCCTCAAAGCCATAAGTGTATGAGGATGCCGCCGAAGCACCCCATCGGAGGGAGAGGCGATGTCGGGGCTGCTGAAGCACCGGAGCACAGTGTGGAGATGGAGACAGAGGTTGCCGTCACCACCAGCGAGTTATGACTGCACCCTGACATCATCGACGACATCGAGCTTCCACAACCGGAGGCGGAGTTCCACATCGACTCTGGTGACGACTCGAGCGACGACTCCGACGACCACGCCGTCAATGACTCCGACTCTGACAGACATCTAGTTAGTCATCTATACCCATTTATGTGTCAAATAGATCCTAGGGTTTCTCTGGTTACTCCTGCCTCCCCCTTTTTGGAATAGAAATCCTATGGTTATGTTCTCCCAATCCATGGAATCTGAGTAAGTTTCGTTAGATCCCTGTAGTGTATTGATTGTTTGAATGGCACCAGGGGTAAGTGATTAGTTGTTTCATTTGTGCAAACGATTTCTTCTAGTAATCCGACTATGGTTAGTGTTCGTGCTAATATTTCCTAACCAGGACTTGACAATTGATTTTGAATGTCCTACATATGTTTGTGCCATTATTTTCTTCAAGATTGGTCTGTACATAGACAATTGTGCTTAAAAATCGAACCATAATCTCTGGATATGTATAAATAAATTGCCATAAATTCCTAATCCTACTTCATGGCATGTAATAGTTGATTTGATGCCAAATTTTGGCAACTGCGAAATGTTCGCTAGAGATTAGTTTGTAAACATTATTTTGACGCCACATTTTTTTACTATTTGTATAGGTGCTGTCTGATGATGTGGACAACGAGGAGGAAGATGTCCAGAGGAGGTACAAGAGGAAAATCTTGATGGAGCTTTATGCGGGAATGCATAACAGGAGTATTAGGACCTGGGATGGCGGCTATCGATGCCCATTTTGCAACCACAAGCTTCATGACGCGTATCAAAGTGGTCTGGCGCATGCAAGAGGACGAGCCGTTGGCTCCTTCAAGCAGAAGTATTCTCGCAGGGTGGGGCACGGCACGTACGTCGAGTACCTGGAGAAGCTTCAGGATCGTGCCAGCATGTGAGATGAGATGTGGGATCGAATTATGTACGCTTGAGCATGCTTAATGACGGTTGTACTATGTATTTATGGTTGAACTATGCTTGTGTACGTGTACACTTATTATCCATGTCTGAGTATGTTTAATCTATGTTTACTTATGTGTAATTGTAGGATATGGATGCAATCAGTTCAGTTGATGGAATCTACCTCCGTCCTCGTTTATTGGCCCCCTTTGTAATTTCTGTTAAATTTTGACCAAAGATTTAACTAACAAAATGTTAGTGTAGGTCAGCAAAATTTATATCGTTGGATGCATATTTGAACATAGTGTTTAATGATATAATTTTTGTTGACATGCATAAACATTTCTTAGTGAAATATTTGGTCGAAATTTGGTACAAATTACAAAGGGGACCAATAAACCAGGACGGAGGTAGTATGTAAATCACACATGGTTCCCAAAATTGGAACCATGTGCAGTGACTTTCATTTTTCCCGTTGCGTCAATCAAACACGGTTGGCTCTAGCAAACCGTTGCCTCCAAAATTCTTTGTGAGATTGAAAACCCTCACCACCCAATTCAAAAAATAAAAAAAAACCCTCACCATCCCCACGTTACAAAAACCCTCACCCCGCCCGCCACCCCCTCTGGTCCCCATTCACATCTGCACAAGCTCCTCCGCGTCTATACATGGCACCGCCTATCACAGCGGTAACCACTTAGCTCGCCGCTTGCCGCCGCCACCAGGCTGCCGGCAAACCCCACTGCATTTCGCCACTTCCACTTGCCGCCTCCTATCGCCATCGACCTCTCAATGCTGCTCGCGGTCGACCCAGCTCTGCTCGGTTGGGGTATCTGCCGTACTGAGGTTCTTTCTCATGGACAACAAGGTAACTAATTTAATGAGATATTATCTCATCACTTATCCCAGTTCATCTTCCTCCTTTAATCATTCGGCCGAAATCGTCGTGAATTCATTTTTATTTGAGATGATTTGAGGGTTTTCTTTCATTCATAGAGTGTACAGTGCGCGGACACATCAGGACTTTGCAGCCTCCGCCAGACATTTCATCTCACCGTACCAGATGACTTGAGGATGCGCACGGTATGTTCAATCTCACCCTAAATCGGTTGGCATGGCCTACTTTGCTGAACATATTCTAAATATTGCTATATTTGGATAAAAGGTTCCACATGCACCATATATGGCAAAGGGGATTTCCCCCCTCTTCTCTATATTAGGCAAATTAATGATGTATTGTTCTTTCAATTACTCTCATATTTCCATGACATCATGTTTACCCTATCTGTTTAATTATAAAAATTTTCCTTCGATTTGAACTGTTGTACAGTTCCTTCAATTTGGGCCCATATTTGCATGTTACCATATTTTCTTTAACAATACTACCATTTTTTGTAGTGCGTCCCTTGCTATGCAACAAAATCTGTAGTGCACAATCTTTCCCTTTACATAAATCAAGACTGCAGGGATGTCATACTAAACACAAACCATGGATTTGCAATCGTTGCTATTGTAAGACTTGATGAACGTGGTGACTCCTATTTTGGCACGGGCCTTCGGAAAGAAATTTATAAGTTTTATGTATTGAAAGCTGGCACTAAAATTGCACTTCACATAAATGAGCCTGGTCATGAGATATATGCTAACTTCCCCGAGGATATCATCTGTCCAGACTTCGTTCGAAGTAAATTTTCTTTTCAAGTATCTACATGTTGACTTATCCAGCAATATCAAATGAACTGTGTAGTATTTAAGCAACCAATTGTTATTCCCTTTTCTTACTATATTCCTACCTAATAACTTCTAGTTACCAATACACTTTTCTATTGCCCTGTTTTAACTAAATATTCCTTGTACTCCCACTTCTATCAGAAAGTGCCACTGACAAGGAGACTCCGGAGGTGGAGAACATGGCTGCCAACATGCGGAGGCGGGGCGAGCAAGAATCGCAAGCGACTCCAATATGCCTAGACTACATAAGCAGCCTCCCCGATGATATGTTGACAATCATCATCTCCCTCCTCCCAATCAAATATGGGGCGCAGACAACTGTCCTTTCCTGGCGGTGGCGCCCCCTATGGAACTCCACCCCTCTCGATCTCATCGACACCAACGAGCTCTGCCATGGCTATCGCAAAAGCTTGGATGCATTCTCCAAGATCCTCGAAAGTCACCTTGGCCCAACCACAGGCCTTAGAATGGGCAAGTTCCATTCCAACGGCAAGGACCGAGCCAAGCTTGACGACTGGTTCCGATCCCCTGCCCTAGGTCAGCTCGAGGAGCTCACTTTTGATGATGGGCTCATGCACTTGCTGCCAACATCCGTGCTCCGCCTCGCGCCCATGCTACGCATCGCCAAGTTCAGGTACTGCCATCACCCCCTAATGATGCAATCTCTATTATTCTACCACGACTGAAGCACCTCGAGCTTGTCGCCGTCTGCCTCCCAAACAATGAAATGGAGCGCCTACTCTGTGGTTGTACTGCACTCGAGTACTTTCGTCTTCAAGCAATCAATGGGTTGAGTAGCTTCCACATCACCTTCATGACTCTCCAGACTATTTATGTGTGTTGCTGGTGTGGCAGGAAGACATCACAAGATGTGTACCACGGTATGGTCATTGAGGATACACGTACACTTGAGAGATTACTTGTAGTTGATCAAGAAGGTCCAACAAGAATCAATGTCATTTCTTCGCCAAAATTGATAGTGGTGGACTACTCATCTGAGAAATACTCCGAACTTGTTATTGGATCCACACCCGTTCAGGTACAACAGCCGCCTTCTACCTATCCTTCTACAAATTAACATTATTTCTAATTTTGTAGATATTTGTTCGTCTGTCATCCAGAAAATGATTCCGACAAGCTTGACCCTGAAACTGTGCACAGTGAAGGTCTTGGCACTAGAATCTATCGGCCCCAACCTGGAGCAAGTTGTCAGTTTCTTGAGATGCTTTTCGTGCCTGGAGAATCTATATATCGAGGTGACGTTCCTTTCCTGTTAAATGTTAACCATAAGGGAGTTCAATTTGTGGCACCTTTTTCCAAGTTTACAATGACAATGTACTACGATTTCTGAAGGATTCTTTTGGAGGATTTCAGTACATACATGTCCCCCCCATATTGGTTGCTTGATCCATATGGTTACAATCCATGAGCATTTCTCTTTTGGATTCATCTGTACTAGTTTTCTTACGGAACTTTTCATCCACTCCAACCTCTTGTGAAGAAGGCTACATTTTTCTAGAATGTAATCAAATGCCCATGTTAATCATGTCAGATCGAAGATGGCATGTTAGTGCATTTTACAAATCCTGCAAACCAAATAGGCTTGTAGTAGTGTGCAAAACTGCATGTAGGCACTAACACGTTTTCTTCTTTTGCAGGTAAGATTGGGCCTAGTGGTGGATAATGTGATACAATATAACAATCATGTCGTATGCCTAGATCTGCATCTCTCAGAAATTGCATTGAACTCCTGCCGAGGGACCTTACTGGAGATTATATTCGCCAGGTTCTTTGTTGTCAGAGCAAGGATGCTGAAGGTAATGAGGTTTGCCCTACATTTATTTCGCAAAAATGAATGGTTTATTGATCAGCGCCGACGCGTGCGGCAGAATGGAATTGGCTCCGAAAATGCTGAATCTCATTTTGGAACTTCAGATGATAGAGTAATCGGAAGTCATCGTGTCAACCCCATAGATGATTTCTCAGTGGCCGACCCCTTTGCAAAAATTATGAGGTTTCGAAACCAGACTTAGAAGTGGTAATATTAGTTTGAACCTCTCTGATATCCATATTCAGCGGATCAGTGCGGGCGTTTGCAGCTGATCAGCTGAATTTCATTTCTAATATCAGTTTGAACCTTGTAATCTTCGAATTTGAGCCATGTAACTCTGGAATTTGAACCTTGTAATATTTTGAGCTTTTGTGGTACAATCATTGAAATGGCATCGTATGAGACTCGTATATTGGTAGCACTATGTTGACCTTAATATGCAATGGTCTTAGATTTTATTAACCATTGTCGAATCTGTTTACCTTGTCGATCTCACATCACATGATCTATATAGCTAACTCGACTGCGATCTTCAACATTATTGCACGTAGTTGGTTTCTTCCATCGTGTGCCCTGTAGAGCGTAGAATTAATAATCGCACTCGAGTGTCCATCATCACCCTTCTGTGTAAACTTGACCTCATCACCCACGGGTAAACTTATGATGAAGTCGTTCCACACACTTCGTTTTTACAAAGCTTTTTGCCAATAAACGCCCATGATTTATCCTTCTTCTAGCCGACGCATGGCCAAACTAGCTGGGTGGGAAGCTTGCACGGTAAAATGTGCGGTAGCGCAGGAATTGGCTCACTAACGATACATTTGGCGCCTCTTCGAGCCCACACATGGTCAAACGAAACATGGGTGGTGCGGTGTTGTCAAGCATGCACTAGAATCCTCCGCTATGAACGCCGTGCCAAGACGTGACGATTACAGGCTGGCCGGCCCGCAGTTATTATAGTGGCCATTTAACCCTTGTGTGTATTCAACCTTTCAATCGCGCCCACCATTGCAAGAAGCACACCCACCACGACAAATTCTTAGATGGTATCCTGCGCGACTCCAGTGGCGCTCCGAGCAGCTGCGGATGACGAGTAGCAGTTCACCATGCATGCCATGGTGGACACCCACGGAAGGTTCATGGAGCTCTTGGTGGTGTACACCAACAACCCGGTCTGGGTGGAGCACTCCATCCATATCATGGAGCTGTTGCTTGCCGAGGAGAAGTACAAGGTGGTCGGGTTCGACCTCGAGTACAGTCGCGCTCATGCAGGGTCTCATCCCAAGGTAGCCGTCGCCCAGATGTGCGTGCGCAATCACGTCCTCATCTACCACCACTGCTTGGCCACAAGGCATTGTAAGCATTTCACCAGGTTTGTCAACAGCCCCCACTACATGTTCGCTACGGTGGACATCACCAAAGATGTAAAGGTGCTCAAGAATTCAGACATCGCCTGCTAGAATCTTGTCGACATCTAGGGCCAATACAACACCTGGGGCAGCAAGGAGCATGCGAAGGACTCACTGGTTCACCTCGCCGAGGCCATCATCGACCCCTACTACAGAGACATGAAGGATTCCTGCAACAAGGACAAGCGTGCCTGGCACTCGGCCTGGATGGAGAAACTCGACAAAGCTTATGTTGTGTACGCGACCAAGGAGGCGTACATGAGCTACAACATGTACAGGCAGATCGTTGACATGAGGAAGTGCCTCCTTCCCCAAAACGGTTAGGGATCTAGCCGGAAGTAGAGCAATGGCAAGCGTCATCGCAATAAGAAGTAGATGATTAGATCCTTGTTTCTCCTAGTTTAGTATGCATGTAATTGCTTACTTTGGTGTGTGGAAATGTTATGTGTGTAGTCACTTGTGTAATTGTATGTTTAATTTGGTTATGCAATGTTTCCTTTTAAGGATATATGTTGATGCTCTGTAGAAAGAGCATTGATGTTGTGAGGACAAATAAAATCACATCACACACGGACTAAACACTGGAACCCGTCGGTGATGTTTTCATCGATCACTCACAATTGTATACCAGCAATCGTTTGCTCACAACACACACGGCTTGCTAACGGGAATCATATGTGTTATTATCGACCTTCCTACATGTTTCTGATTACAGTCCTGTTTGCCACGTATCACACATATCTTGTTAAGTTGAACTATTTCTGTTCTCTTGGCTCAACGCAAACAGTTCATCCGAGTGAACTGTATGCCGTATATCACACACACCTTCATCTGGCTGCCCGTTTCTGTTGTTCCGCCTCATCATAAACAATTATCCGAGTGAACTATATGTCGTATATGACACACGCCTTCATCCTGCCTGTTTCTTTTGTTCTGCCTCATCGCAAATAGTTAACTGAACTGAACAGTATGCCCAACATCAGTAGCGACCAGACCTCAAACTGTCTGATCTCTATGCATCAGTGTCATCCCTGGATCGGTAATGCTGACACACACAGTACTCAAGGATTTATAACAGACTAGCAATCACACACTCATTACATTAAATGCCTCAAAAGAGAACTTATTACAATAAAAATGGCTTAAGGCCATCTAAAATCGATAACAGCGGAAGGTTGGAAGAT
The DNA here is from genome assembly GCF_018294505.1 of Triticum aestivum. Classification (NCBI taxonomy): domain Eukaryota; kingdom Viridiplantae; phylum Streptophyta; class Magnoliopsida; order Poales; family Poaceae; genus Triticum; species Triticum aestivum. Next base: position 487,203,900 of record NC_057810.1, on the reverse strand, counting down.
AAAGTGAGTCCAGCAACTCCAACGACATCACTGAGTGAAAGACAATGACCTATGGCACCTTACTCGTCGTCTGAAAAGTCTGCAACATGAACGTTGCAGCCCGAAATGGGTCAGCACATGGAATATGCTGGCAATGTAACACATAGAGTAATGAACAGAATAAATGCTATCACTACATGCATATATGGCTGGTGGAAAGCTCTATGGTTACAGTTTTGCATAAAGCTAATTTTTTCCTACAACAAAGGAATAAACTTTATTTAACTATCATGGTGGTTGTTAAACATTGAGAAGGTTCCTCCAACTCAATCCCAATTAAGCATCATCATTAAACCCAATCAAATTATATTAGAGTGGTGAGATCAACATGATAATCCAAGAACCAGATACTCAAGATGTCCATAACTAGGGACACGGCTAACCATGATTAGTTTGTACACTCTGCAAAGGTTTGCGCACTTTTCCCCACAAGACTCGAATACATACATGGTCGGAGATTCGAGACACAGTATTTCTGAAGCATTAACACTCTACTCTAGATAGACAGTACCACCTACAACCCACTACATCTGCTAGCCTACCTCTTCAAGAGCTTCACGCAACTTACTCAACTATGCCAGAGCCCATATTGGCTTGTGGCTGCACATGGAAGTTTCTAGCATGAAAAATCTTATGATCCCTTTGAGCCTGGGTGGCAGACTGTAGGATGATCACACATGTACTCCAGGATATCCTAGGACAACACTGGATTCTCCAGGTGCCCTGACAACCACTGGGTACTCTAGGGTGCCTCAAACAATCCACCCAGATGTGTATTTAAGTAGCCACCTTAACTTAACCATTAAGTAACAATACTCACATCTGTCATGGATACGCTCACCCAAACCACGTCTACTAGCATAGAAAAGCAATGTAAGCATAACGTAGAAGTAACTCCCAAAGGTTTGATAATAAACAAGGCAATAGGTTCTACCTCATCATCTACTTCCCAGAACCCACATGTTAAACAGATCCTAACCATGCAATTGTTTGAGGGTGATCTAATGTGTCGGATATCGGGTTCCGACAAAACCCTTAAGGTTCGAACTCTGGGGTGCGCCCGAAGATCTTCCCCCTACCAATCCACGTTCCAACGCCTCGCCGTGAATCTAAGCTACACGATGAAGAACACAAGGGACACAAGGTTTAACTAGTTCGGGCCACCATTGTGGTGTAATACCTTACTCTAGTGTGTGGTGTGGTGGATTGCCTCTGGGGCTGATGATGAACAGTACAGAGGAAGAACAACCTCGCGAGGGGTGTTCTTGAGCTGGTGCGGTGTTCTACTTGGGATGGATTCGACCGTCTCTAGATGAGATGAAATGAGATCAGATCCCCCTCCTACTGTGGTGGCTTGCTCAATTTATAGAGGCCCTAGTCCTCTTCCCAAATATTGAGCGGGAAGGGAGCCAACAATGACCATTTTGATGGGGAAAAGCTAGTACAAGTTATCCTGACTAAAGTTGGTCTTCGACTGCCAAAGGCACTGGTGATGACGCCGTCTTGGGCTCCATGGTGACCTCCGTCCTGCCGTGTTGCTGGTCTTGGTCTCATTGCACTGATAAGGTAACCTTTGCTTGATGCCTCGGTATTCCGCTCCTGCGCTTGCCCCCTTTGCACCAAAGAGGAAACGAGGACACTGCACAGGCTGGCGCTCGCCTGGTCTCGATCGTCATGGCTTGCTTCACGAGCACCTCGCGAGGTACCCCTTCCTTGATCTCTCCGCCTCCTCGTGAGCCTGCATGGTGAGGCCACCCCTGAGGAAGCCTTGCATCGTCCGCCCCACGAGGCTTGGCCCCTCATAAGGGTCTTGAGCTCGGGTCGATGAAGACGGGCCGTACTGGGCCACTGCTTGAGCCACGCCGTAGGTCGCATGCAGGCAAGTCTGGGGACCCCCGTTCCCAGAACACCGACAGTAGCCCCCGGGCCCAAGGCGCGCTCGGACTTGGCTTAGCAGCGAAGCAAAAGGGCAAGTGTGGAGCGTCGTGGGCCCCAACAACCTGCAGCGTCAGTCGCTGCGTGGCGGTTGATTGGACGTGGGCATCTCTGCTTTCCCACGCTGCCTCGGCAACTGCCTCGCTGACAAAAGGCTGGCCTGGGTTAGGCTTACCTTCATTGCTCTCATTCGCCTTGCTCTAGATCCCCTTTCCTGCTCTTGCTCTCTTGCTTCCGAAATCTCCAGATCCACCTCATCCTTCCTCCTCCAGCGAGTTATGGCGCCCCGTAAGGCCGTGTTCGAGGCTCCTCCGGCCTGGTACTTGCCGGCTCTGGAGCCCCCCAACATGACGGAGAAGAATCTCGCCTTCACGCGCCTAATGACAACGGTGCAAGGCAACAAGATGAGGGGTACTGCGCTCCGAGCCGGCTCCGCCCAGTCGGAGGCCCTGGGGAGTACCTTCTACCCCTTCTTCATGAGCACCGTCATCGCCGGCCTAGTGCCCCCATTCTCCGAGTTCTTCTATGATGTCCTCCGCCACTACAAGCTGCAGGCTCTGCATCTCCATCTGAACTTTATTCTCCTCCTATCGATTTTCGCTTACTACTGCGAGGCACACGTCCGGGTGATGCCTTCTGTGGCCTTGCTGCGCCACTTCTTCTCCCTCTGAGTCATTGGCGCCCATACCTCGGCGTGCGCCAGCTTTGTCACATACTCCGAAGCCAACGCGATCTCGAAGGCCAGGAAGAGGGCCGATGGTTTCCGGAGCAAGTGGATCATGTTGGATGCCAGATGCATCCACTCTCGGTTGGTGCTGCCCACGGAGCAACCCCAGGCTGATGAGGCATGGTCCTGTGTGAAGCTTGACGACCGACGGGCGAAGCTGATGCTGGAGAAGGTGAACGCTGACCTGAGGCCGGGCAACATGAAGGCGGTGAAGCTGACTAGGGCCATGCTCCCGAGGGAGTTCCTGGCGCATATGGTGGCTCCACTTCAGGCGCACTCACGCCCGTTGTGGAGGCTTGGAGATGCGGACGGCAATATCCGCCTGAACTCGGAGGCCCTGGCTGATGAAGATCTGGCCGCAGCTCTCCGCTTCCTGGTTGGAGAGGGCGTGTAAGGTTTGGAGGGCGCTCCTGTCCCTTTGTTCCTCCATGAAGACTGGCAACAGGTGGTGGACGCCATGCCAACCTTCGATGGGAGCGCCTGGTGCCGGGGGTGCCTCCTGAGGGCCAGGAGGTGGCAGCACCGGTGGAGCTGTCCTCCGATGATTCCCGCGGAGGAGAGGAGGAAGACGAGGAAGAAGAGGAGCGCGACTCGGAGGAGACCACTAAGGGGACGGGGGAGACTTCCCCTTGGCGCAGGGTCAACATCCTCCGCACCCTGCCGGACGACGACGAGGCCGACGCCAGGCGAGGGTGAGAGGACCCGCCCGTGATCCTGAAGAAGGACACGTCGGGGCTGATCTCCCGAGGGGCTACTCCGGCCCCGTCACTGCTTGAAGCTAACTCCAGCCCTTCTGGTGCGCCCTCCTCTGCCTCTGGGCCTCCCGAGGTTGCGCCCCGCAAGAGGCTCTCGGGCTTTAAGCTCGGCAGGAGGCCGCGGGAACACGCCGCGATTGACCCGTAAGTACTCGAACTCTGCTTTGCTCTTGTTTTTTGCTGTCAGGGCTTGACATCCTCCATCACTTGGGTAGGCTGCCGCCTGCAGCGAAGAGGCTGAAGGAGGACACGGTGGCTCCGCTTGGGGCAAGCTCACCCGTCGTGACCGCGCCATCGCCTATGGTAAGGGGAGGCAGTGGAGCTCGCACCTCCCCTGTCCGGTCGTCCTTGCGAGGCCAGGGGGAGCGCTCTGGTAGGGTGCCAGCCCCCGTGGCTCTGCTGACTCTGGAGGCGCTGGCGCTTGATGCTGTCGCTGAGGTTGCCAAGGCTGAGGAGGTCCCAGCCTCCCAGGCCGTGATCACGCTGCCTGATACGTCTCCGTCGTATCTATAATTTTTGATTGTTCCATGCCAATATTCTACAACTTTCATATACTTTTGGCAACTTTTTATATTATTTTTGGGACTAACATATTGATCCAGTGCCCAGTGCTAGTTCCTGTCTGTTGCATGTTTTTTGTTTTGCAGAAACCCAATATCAAACGGAGTCCAAACGGGATAAAAACGGACGGAGAATTATTTTGGAATATTTGTGATTTTTGGGAAGTAAAATCAACGTGAGACGGTGCCCGAGGGGGCCAGGAGATAGGGGGGCGTGCCCCAGGGAGGCAGGCGTGCCCTGGACTCTCCTAGGCCCCCTGTAAGGCGGTTGATGCCCTTCTTTTGCCGCAAGAAAGCTTATTTTACGAGAAAAATCTGGGCGAAAGATTCACCCCAATCGGAGTTACGGATCTCCAGATATAAAGGAAACAGTGAAGGGGCAAAAACAGAGAACGCAGAAACAAAGAGATAGATCCAATCTCGAAGGGGCTCTCGCCCCTCCCAAGCCATGGGAGCCAAGGACCAGAGGGGAAACCCTTCTCCCATCTAGGGAGAAGGTCAAGGAAGAAGAATAAGAAGGGGGGCTCTCTCCCCCTTGCTTCCGATGGCGCCGGAACGCCGCTGGGGGCCATCATCATCACCGCGATCTTCACCAACACCTCCATTATCTTCACCAACATCTCCTTCACCTTCCCCCATCTATATCCAGCGGTCCACTCTCCCGCAACCCGCTGTACCCTCTAATTGAACATGGTGCTTTATGCTTCATATTATTTTCCAATGATGTGTTGCCATCCTATGATGTCGGAGTAGATTTTTGTTGTCCTATCGGTGATTGATGAATTGCTATGATTGGTTTGAGTTGCATGTTTTATTATTGGTGCTGTCCTATGGTGCCCTCCGTGTCGCGCAAGCGTGAGGGATTCCCGCTGTAGGGTGTTGCAATGCGTTTATGATTCTCTTATAGTCGGTTGCGTGAGTGATTGAAACACAAACCCGAGTAAGTAAGTTGTTTGCGTATGGGATAAAAGGGGACTTAATACTTTAATGCTATGGTTGGGTTTTACCTTAATGAATCTTTAGTAGTTGCGGACGCTTGCTAGAGTTCCAATCATAAGTGCATATTGTCCAAGTAGAGAAAGTATGTTAGCTTATGCCTCTCCCTCAAATAGAATTGCAACAATGATTACCGGTCTAGTTACCGATTGCCTTGGACAAATAACTTTCTCGTAACAAAAAGCTCTCTACTAATATTTACTTTATTGCATCTTCTTCTAAACAGCCCCAATTTATGTTTACGTGTTCTTTATTATCTTGCAAAGCTATCCAACAACACCTACAAAGTACTTCTAGTTTCATACTTGTTCTAGGTAAAGCGAACGTCAAGCGTGCGTAGAGTCGTATCAGTGGCCGATAGGACTTGAGAGAGTATTTGTTCTACCTTTAGCTCCTCGTTGGGTTCGACACTCTTACTTATCAAAAGAGGCTACAACTATCCCGTATACTTGCGGGTTATCAAGACTTTTTTCTGGCGCCGTTGCCGGGGAGTCATAGCGTGGGGTGAATATTCTCGTGTGTGCTTGTTTGCTTTATCAGTAAGTAATTTTATTTGCTGTTCTTAGTTGTTCTTTATCATTAGTTATGGATATGGAACGCAAAATACCAAAAAAATTAGATGTACTTGCTACTCATGTAGATGGGGTAACTCCTAAAACCCCCGATTCTCATTATGTGAAAGATATTATGTACTACTTTGATAATCCTGAGAAAACCCCATTCAACTTTATAATGGGAGACACGTTGGATCAACGTGAATACTTTAGGGATTATTGCTCGACACAAAAAGGGAAACTATTATGGGATCAATTTATTATGTTGCGTTGGTATTCCTGGAATCTCTGCTTGAGATATGATATTACTTGTTGCTCTAGGATGGAGGCTCCACACCTTCCCTTTTCATGCAAATTTAATGATAATGAAACCTTAGCTTCTTATGCTAATGGTATGTATGATTACTATGATGTGGAAAAAATAGAAGAATTTGTTGCTTTTAAGGCTGCTTATGAAATTGAATCTTTGTTTGAAAAGTATGAAGCTTTTGATGATGATGGTTATAGGCCTGAAAATCTTGCTATACTTAGATATTGCTATGAAAATTATGAATACAATTATTATATTAATGCTTTTATGAAGAAAGTCTCCACTGTCCAAGAAGAGACTAATATTTTGCAGGAAGCTATGGAAGAAGAAATTGATGAAACTGTGAGCTCATTGGATGAAAAAGATGATGATGAAAGCGAAGAACAAAAGGAGGAAGAGCGGATTAGCTACCCGTGCCCACCTTCTAATGAGAGTAACCCTCCAACTCATACATTATTTAATTCCCCTTCGTGCTTACCGAAGGATGATTGCTATGATCCCTTGAATTTGTTTGAAATGCCCCTTTTTGATGATGCTTGCTATGCTTGTGGCCAAGATGCCAATATGAATTACGCTTATGGAGATGAACTTGCTATAGTTCCTTATGTTAAACATGAAATTGTTGCTATCACACCCACGCATGATAGTCCTATTATCGTTTTGAATTCTCCAAACTACACTATATCGGAGAAGTTTGTGCTTATTAAGGATTACATTGATGGGTTGCCTTTTACAATTGCACATGATGATTTTGATGAATATAATATTCATGTGCTTGCTGCTCCTACTTGCAATTATTATGAGAGAGGAAGTATGTCTCCACCTCTTAATGTTTCCAACACGATAGAATTGCAAGAAACTGTTTATACTATGCATTGGCCTTTACTATGTGTGCATGAATTGTTCTTTTATGACATGCCGATGCATAGGAAGAGAGTTAGACTTTGTTGTTGCATGACATATGTTACTTTGTGCTCACTAGTAAATTACAAATCATTGTTAATTAAAATTGGCTTTGATATACCTTGGGATCCGGGTGGATTCATTACTTGAGCACTAAATGCCTAGCTTAATGGCTTTAAAGAAAGCACTGCCAGGGAGACAACCTGGAAGTTTTAGAGAGTCATTTATTTCTGTTGAGTGCTTTCATACAGTTTAGAAACAAAAAAAATAAAGAGGGGAACCTAAAAAAATTTCAAAAAAGGAAAGTGAAAGTGAGAAAGACAAGCATTGTTGAAGTGGGAGCTAGCCTTGAACTTTGTTCATGCTCACAGAAACTTTGTGAATCTTGATTATAGAAAATTTTCATCAAAAATAATTATCCCCTTGTACAATTCCATTGTATTATAAAAATAATGTGCTAAGGTTTGCCTTTACGATGTTTACAATGCTTGTTGGTTTGTACGGTGCAGGACAGAAACTTTGGCTGTAGTGCGAGATTTTACATTTTTAACTGGAATGTCAATTGGCTCTGATTCCTTCTGCACTGTATTTCTGTACAACTTGTTTATTGTTACTAATTTTGGTAGAATTTTTGGGGTAACAGAAGTATGGTGGATGTTCATATTGCTAAAGACTGTTCTGTTTTTGACAGATTCTGTTTTTGATGCATAGTTTGCTTGTTTTGACGAATCTATCAATTTATATCAGTGGATTAAGCCATGAAAAAGCGATATTACAGTAGACACAATGCAAAAACAAAATATTAATTGGTTTGCAACAGTACTTAGAGTGGTGATTTCCTTTATTATACTAACGGATCTTACCGAGTTTTCTGTTGAAGTTTTGTGTGGATGAAGTGTCTAAACGAGGATGTCTCGATATGAGGAAAAGGAAGAGAGGCAAGAGCTCAAGCTTAGGGATGCCAGAGGCAACCCAAGTAAATATTCAAGGAGACTCAAGCATCGAAGCTTGGGGATGCCCCGGAAGGCATCCCCTCTTTCTTCAACAAGTATCGGTATGTTTTCGTATTCGTTTCGTTCATGCATTATGTGCAAGTTTTGGAGCGTCTTTTGCATTTAGTTTTCATTTTTCTTTTATGCACCATGCTGGTATGAGATAGTCCTTGGTTGATTTATAGAATTCTCATTTCACTTCACTTAAATCTTTTGAGTATGGCTTTATAGAATGCTTCATGTGCTACACTTATATCATTTGAAGTTTGGATTGCCTGTTTCTCTTCACATAGACAACCGCCATTTGTAGAATGCTCTTTGCTTCACTTATATTTGTTAGAGCATGGGCATATCTTTTGTAGAAAGAATTAAACTCTCTTGCTTCACTTAGATCTATTTAGAGAGATGACAGGAATTGGTCATTCACATGGTTAGTCATAAAATCCTACATAAACTTGTAGATCGCTGAATATGATATGTTTGATTCCTTGCAATAGTTTTGCGATATAAAGATGGCGATATTAGAGTCATGCTAGTGGGTGTTTGTGGATTGTAGAGACACTTGTGTTGAGGTTTGCAAGTCCCATAGCATTCACGTATGGTAACCATTGTGTGACAAATTTGAAGCATGGGGTGTTTCTTCGATTGTCTTCCTTATGAGTGGCGGTCGGGGATAAGCGATGGTCTTTTTCTACCAATCTATCCCCCTAGGGGCATGCGTAGTAGTACTTTGCTTAGAGGGCTAATAAACTTTTGCAATAAGTATATGAGTTCTTTATGACTAATGTGAGTCCATGGATTATACGCACTTTTACCTTTCCATCATTGCTAGCCTCTTCGGTACCATGCATTGCCCTTTCTCACCTCGAGAGTCGGTGCAAACTTCGCCGGTGCATCCAAACCCCGTGATATGATATGCTCTATCACACATAAGCCTCATTATATCTTCCTCAAAACAGCCACCATACCTACCTATTATGGCATTTCCATAGCCATTCTGAGATATATTGCCATGCAACTTCCATCATCATCATATACATGACTTGAGCATTTATTGTCATATTGCTTTGCATGATCGTAAGATAGCTAGCATGATGTTTCATGGCTTGTCCATTTTCTGATGTCATTGCTATGCGAGATCATTGCACATCTCGGTACACCGCCGGAAGCATTCATATAGAGTCATATATGTGTTCTAGTATCGAGTTGTAATATTGGGTTGTAAGTAAATAAAAGTGTGATGATCATCATTATAGAGCATTGCCCCATGAAAAAGAAGAAACAAAAAGAAAAAAAAAGAAAAAAAAGGAAAGGCCAAAGAAGCCTAAAATAAAAAAAGGGGGCCAAAGAAGCCCACCGAAAAAATAAAAAGAAAAAAAGAAAAAAAGAAAAGAAAAGAAAAGGGGCAATGTTACTTTCCTTTTTCCACACTTGTGCTTCAAAGTAGCACCGTGTTCTTCATATAGATTGTCTCCTATGTTGTCATTTTCATATACTAGTGGGAATTTTCATTATATAACTTGGCTTGTATATTCTAATGATGGGCTACCTCAAATGCCCTAGGTCTTCATGAGCAAGCAAGTTCGATGCACACCCACTTAGTTTCTTTTATTGAGCTTTCATACACTTATAGGTCTTAGTGCATCCGTTGCATGGCAATCCCTACTCCTCACATTGACATCAATTGATGGGCATCTCCATAGCCCATTGATTAGCCGCGTCGATGTGAGACTTTCTTCCTTTTTGTCTTTTCCACATAACCTCTGTCATTACATTCTATTCCACCTATAGTGCTATATCCATGGCTTGCGCTCATGTATTGCGTGAGGGTTGAAAAAGCTAAAGCGCGTTAAAAAGTATGAACCAATTGCTCGGCTTGTCATCGGGGTTGTGCATGATGGGGGCATTTTGTGTGACGAAAATGAAGCATGGCCAAACTATATGATTTTGTAGGGATAAGCTTGCTTTGGCCTTGTTGTTTTGAAAAGACATGATTGCTTTATTGGTACGCTCAAAGTATTATTGTTTTTATGTCAGATGATAGACTATTTCTTTGAATCACTCGTGTCTTAATATTCATGCCATGATTAGACTTATGATCAAGATTATGCTAGGTAGCATTCAACATCAAAAATTATCTTTTTTATCATTTACCTACTCGAGGACGAGCAGGAATTAAGCTTGGGGATGCTGATACGTCTCCGTCGTATCTACAATTTTTGATTGTTCCATGTCAATATTCTACAACTTTCATATACTTTTGGCAACTTTTTATATTATTTTTGGGACTAACATATTGATCCAGTGCCCAGTGCCAGTTCCTGTCTGTTGCATGTTTTTTGTTTCGCAGAAACCCAATATCAAACAGAGTCCAAACGGGATAAAAATGGACGGAGAATTATTTTGGAATATTTGTGATTTTTGTGAAGTAAAATCAACGTGAGACGGTGCCCGAGGGGGCCAGGAGATAGGGGGCGCGCCCCAGGGAGGCAGGCGCCCCCTGGACTCTCCTGCCCCCCCCCCTGTAAGGCGGTTTATGCCCTTCTTTTTCCGCAAGAAAGCTAATTTTACGGGGAAAATCTGGGCGAAAGATTCACCCCAATCAGAGTTACGGATCTCCAGATATAAAGGAAACGGTGAAGGGGCAGAAATAGAGAACGCAGAAATAGAGAGATAGATCCAATCTCGGAGGGGCTCTCTCCCCTCCCAAGCCATGGGAGCCAAGGACCTGAGGGGAAACCCTTCTCCCATCTTGGGAGAAGGTCAAGGAAGAAGAAGAAGAAGGGGGGCTCTCTCCCCTTTGCTTCCGGTGGCGCCGGAACGCCGCCGGGGGCCATCATCATCACCGCGATCTTCACCACCAACTCCATTATCTTCACCATCTCCTTCACCTTCCCCCATCTATATCCAGCGGTCCACTCTCCCGCAACCCGCTGTACCCTCTACTTGAACATGGTGCTTTATGCTTCATATTATTTTCCAATGATGTGTTGCCATCCTATGATGTCTGAGTAGATTTTCGTTGTCCTATCGGTGATTGATGAATTGCTATGATTGGTTTGAGTTGCATGTTTTATTATTGCTGCTGTCCTATGGTGCCCTCTGTGTCGTGCAAGCGTGAGGGATTCCCGATGTAGGGTGTTGCAATGCGTTTATGATTTGCTTATAGTGGGTTGCGTGAGTGACTGAAACACACACCCGAGTAAGTAGGTTGTTTGTGTATGGGATAAAAGGGGACTTGATACTTTAATGCTATGGTTGGGTTTTACCTTAATGAATCTTTAGTAGTTGCGGACACTTGCTAGAGTTCCAATCATAAGTGCATATGATCCAAGTAGAGAAAGTATGTTAGCTTATGCCTCTCCCTCAAATAGAATTGCAACAATGACTACCGGTCTAGTTATCGATTGCCTTGGACAAATAACTTTCTCATAACAAAAAGCTCTCTACTGATATATACTTTATTGCATCTTCTTCTAAACAGCCCCTAGTTTATGTTTACGTGTTCTTTATTATCTTGCAAATCTATTCAACAACACCTACAAAGTACTTCTAGTTTCATACTTGTTCTAGGTAAAGCGAATGTCAAGCGTGCGTAGAGTCGTATCAGTGGCCGATAGGACTTGAGAGAGTATTTGTTCTACCTTTAGCTCCTCGTTGGGTTCGACACTCTTACTTATGGAAAGAGGCTACAACTATCCCGTATACTTGCGGGTTATCGCTGCCATCTTCTCCACCTGCTCCAGTGGTTCCTAATTCCTATGCCTCCTCCGTCGTCTTGGACCATGCTGCTGCTGAGCTGGGTCGGCTGCAAGAAGATCTCCAGGGCGCCAAGCCCCGCCTGGTGGCCGGGCGCCTGGAGCTGATCTCTGGCTGGGCTCGCTCTGACACCTTCTCCAAGCAATGCTGAGCCAGGCTGTGGTAGCTTCTAAGGAGGATAAACACGTCGCCACCCAGGCCATAGCTGCCCGTGACGCGACGTTGAAGGATGCGATCGTCCAGGAACGTTGTAAGGTGCTGGAGAATGAGCTGCAGGGCCTGCGCGACGAGCTCACCAAAGAGGTCGGCGACCGCCAGGCAAAGGAGGAAGAGATTAAGGCTTGGGAGGCCGCCATCAGGGATCGCGATGCTGAGCTGTCCGCTGATTGCAGCCGACTGAAGACACTGGAGCAGAAGCTGAAGGTGGAGAAGGCTGAGTTGGACGCCAAGGTGAAGGTCTTGGCCGAGGATCACGTGGCCTTTGCGGATTACGAGGAGAGATCTCGCAGCGCGCTGAAGTCGCTTTACGATGATGGTTTGGAGAAGCCACTGGCCGGAGGCACGGACGGCCCCGCCAAGCTGCTTCCCTTCCTGGTCGAAGTGCTTGAGGAGGTCATGACCGGCATCGGCCCCATGGCCGAGGTTGAAGCTCGCGGCCTTTCCTCCACGGCGCTGACGCGGATCCGCATCCACGTCTACCTTCGCAACCCCGACGCCAACCTTGACGATCTGCTAGAGCATGTGGACGCCGAGCGCTCCGCCACTGCTGCTGAAGCCGTGAAGGGACGAGCGGAAGCCTTGCTGGTGAAGTTCCGCGCCTTCACCACTCCGCCCAAGGCAGGTGCTGTTGGTTCCGTGGCCTCGGGAGGTGGAGCTGACAGCCGCGACTCCACCACGGAGGCGGGGCTTTCAGCAAATGACGGCGCTGCTCAAGGGTGATCTCCTCTCGGCTTCTTTCCTGTTTCAACTCCTACAACATGCACCGTGCCTCGTGGAGGCGTTTAAACTTGTGTTTGGTATCGTGAGGACAATTTATGGTTTGTAATATTTGCTTCTGAATTTGCGAGATTTTGGGGCTTCCTTCCTATTTGCTTTGTGTTCTACGTCGGTAGGGCCCGGCCCCGTGCATACCTCAGCCGCCGTTAGCCCCGACCGAATCACCAGGACGGGACCAAGGAGTGAGGGGCTACGTGACAACTTAGGCTCCTGAATCACGATGCTCAGGAGTCCCCCTTGACGTGCAAACTACAAATAGGGAGGGGGGGTAGGAGTAGATCTAACGTTCTACGTCGGCAGGGATCGGCCCCACGCATACCTCAACCGCCGTTAGCCTTTCGAACCTAAGGAGTGAGGGGCTACATGACCAGTTAGGCTCCTGAGTCGCGATGCTCAGGAGTCCCCTTGACGCTCAAATGGTCTTCATACCTTGGCTCCGCTCGGGGAGGGGCGCGCGACGACCAGGTCCTGGGGACCTAGCTGTGTGGCGTGCGCTCGGGCGTGACCCGGGTGCAGCCCCCGTGTCCAGCCCCCGCGCGTGGCGCTGCCGAGGGGAGGCATTGCTATGAGGCTAGACACTGAGCTCTGGGCTCCCTAAGGTTGATACAGCCGTGGGCTGCCCTTAGTTGTTTATCACCAGCGCGGAGCATAGCGCTTCCGTATGTGTACGGGCATAGCCGCTCCTCGGCAGTGTCGTGAGCCAGCATGGAGCATGGTGCTTCCACTAGTACGTGGGAGGGGGGGCCCTCCGGGAGGAGCCCCTAGGGCGTGTACAACCCCACCCTGACACATGGCCGGCACGGTAGGGCTAGACGAGGTGTATCTGGGCACTCATGAGCCAGCGCGGGACTCACGAGGCCCTACCTCAAGGCGGGTTGCGCCTGATCTTGAGCCTTGGGCGGCTGAGTGTTCCTACAAGGTGGTTAGATACAGATGCTCTACGTCCTCAGGTCCCGGCCCTCAAGCGAGCTCAGCCGCCGCTGGTATGCCAGGTCGCGATGCCGTGGGCAAGGCCAGGGGTGAGGGTTGGAGAGCCAGTACGAGCTCCTGAGTCGCGATGCTCAGGCGCCCCCCTTTTAAAGTGCAAGCAATTTGCATGAGGGAGAAAAGGGGACCGTGGCAGGCGGGAAATGATAATCCTGGGCAGATTAAGCATGAAGGCAAATTGGCTTAGATAGATGCAGGAAAGATACATGCCACTGGTTTAGGCCCAAGCGGATTGGGGATGATGCAGCCCGAGGGGTGCCCCCAGCAAGGTAAACTAAAGACATGGGGTGCTCCCACCTGGGAATAATGCAGCCCTGAGGGCGCTCCCAGCTGAAATGAACTTGAAAGATGTCACCTGATACCATTGTAGAGCGGGTGTTGAAGTAGCCGACGATGCACGGTGAAGAGGCCGATCCTCACAAGCCACCTGAGCCGTGAGCCTCGGGAGGCTCTGGGGGTCCGGGCGGTTCCTCGAGGACCATCTCCATCTCTGCCAGGACCGCGTGGTGCCTGGCCTCATGAGCTGCCAGAATGCTCTGTAGAAGACGCTGGTGAGCAGCGGCCGTGTTCGGCAGGCCAAAAGGCATGCGAAAGTAGCTGTGCGGCGGACCCTCGCAGGGTCCCACGTGCGAAGGCCAGAAACGCTCCTGAGACGCGATTCAACAGAGCCCTGGGTAGTCGATGCAGATGCGCAACCCGCCATCCTCGCCGGGATGGGGAGCTATGTCGGGCAGGCGGAGATCGCCACGTATGACTCTTGATTCTTGAAGCTCCTGAGTGGCCTTGGTGATGGACTCCTGAGGGTTGGGCCTTCCTGAAGGAAACGTGCCGCGAAGCACGCCTCCAAGTGGTGCCCGAGCGCCTCCCTCGTGATCTTGGCAAAGTCTGAGGCCCTCCAGGAGAGAGCCCCCGAACCTTGCCCGAGGAGGGTGCCGGGTGCGCCTTCCTATGCGATGGAGGGAGGCGCCCCTTGCACGGGCGCAGATCCTGACGCGGCACCTCCGGAGATGCCTACCTCCTGAGGCCTTGAGCTGGGTGATGTCTGCTTCTTCTTGGGAACTGCCTCGGGAGGGTTCCCGCTCTTGCTGTCTAGGTCTTCGACTGATGTAGTTTGAAAGGCACGCTTGAGGGAGCACAGCGCATCCTTCTCTTCGCAGGGGACTGTGATGATTCCACCACTTCCCGGCATCTTGAGGACATTGTAACCATGATGAGCCACCGCCATGAACTTGGCCAGGGCTGGATACCCGAGGATCGCATTGTATGGCAGGCGAATGTGGGCAACGTCGAAGTCGATGAGCTTGCTACGGTAGTTCTTGCGCTGTCCGAAGGTGACAGGGAGGCGAACCTGCCCTATTGGAGTGGTGGACCCGTCAGTGACTCCTAAGAAAGGCTTGGTTGGCTGGAGTTGATCATAAGGCACTTGGAGGTTGTTGAACGTCTCTACGGATAGAACGTTGAGCCCTACGCCGCCATCGATGAGGGTCCTGGTAACTTGCACATTGCTGATGACTGGGGAACAAAGCATTGGGAGGACGCCAGCTGTAGCTGCACACTTGAGCTGATCTGCTGAGCTGAACGTGATGGCGCACGTGGACCACCTGAGAGGGCGCGTGGCCTCGAGCTTGGGGAGGACTGCGTTCACATCATGAGCAAACTGCTTGAAGATGTGCTGAGAGGCTGGGGCCTGGGCGAGGCCCAGGATGCAAGCGATAGCACACGGCTCCTTGAAGCCCCCAGCCCCCTCGTCGTGGTGGTGGTCGTCATTCCTTCTTGGCGGTGGTGGAAGATGAGGAAGGCCTACATTGCCCTGCGGGCAATCCTCGCGAGTCTGATCCCTCCAAGCCCCCTCGCGAGGCTAGTCCTGCCAGCGATCCTTGCGAGGGCGGTCATGCCACTCCTGGTGAGGGCCTCGGTCGTCCCATCGTCCTCCACCTCTTCCTCCTCCTCGGTCGTAGCCACGGTCGTTGTGCTTGGGGCATCGATCGATGCGTCCTTCTCGAACGGCCCTGAGCTCCTGGCATTCCTTGGTGTTGCGGGTGTAGAGATTGTGGTAGGCGCAGAATCGGTTGCCCTTGGACGACTCCGGCTGTTCTCTGCCATGCTTCGTGTCTGGTTCTGCTGCAAGCACAGTGTCGGTGTCAAAATCGGCGGATCTCGGGTAGGGGGTCCCAAACTGTGCGTCTAAGGCTAATGGTAATAGGAGGCGGGGGACACGATGTTTACCCAGGTTCGGGCCCTCTCTATGGAGGTAATACCCTACTTCCTGCTTGATTGATCTTGCTGATATGAGTATTACAAGAGTTGATCTACCACGAGATCGAAGAGGCTAAACCCTAGAAGCTAGTCTGTGATTATGATTGTTCTTGTCCTACGGACTAAACCCTCCGGTTTATATAGACACCAGAGGGGGCTAGGGTTACACAGAGCCGGTTACAGAGAAGGAGATCTACATATCTGAATCACCAAGCTTGCCTTCCACGCAAAGGAGAGTCCCATCCGGACACGGGACGAAGTCTTCAATCTTGTATCTTCATAGTCCAACAGTCCGGCCAAAGTATATAGTCCGGCTGTCCGGATACCCCCTAATCCAGGAATCCCTCAGTAGCCCCTGAACCAGGCTTCAATGACGATGAGTCCGGCGCGCAGATTGTCTTCGGCATTGCAAGGCAGGTTTCTCCTCTGAATACTCCATAGAAGATTTTGAACACGAGAATCGTGTCCGACTCTGCAAAACAGACTCCACATACCACCATAGAGAGAACAGTTTTTGACAAATCAGATCTGCTGACAGCTTTTTATGACATCATGCCACGGTCCGGTCATTATTCGAACCGTTTTTCGCAACCAGCTACTACACGTAATGCGAGGCGGTCTCCTTGACACGTCTTATCGAAGGAGAGATCGTGTCCCCTTATCACGGGATTCTCATCAATATGGGTATGAGTAACCCAACCGCGCCAGCAACCGTGGCGTTTGGGAAATAAGCGATTTTAACGGGCAAGTGGGGAGGCACATAGTATCTACCGCCTTATATAAAGAGATAATGATTCCCCTTTTTCACCCACGCCTTCTTCCTCCAATGCTCATCCGCTCTCGCACTCCTGAGCTCCAGCGCCCAAGTTATCACCTTCTTCGGTAAGCCAGTCCAATCATTTCCGGAGCGGGAGGCAAGTGGATGGCCTCCTCCGTCACGGAGGAGGATATTATGAAGCTTCGGGAGGCCGGATACTTAGCCGCAGACATCGCGCACCGGCTCCAGGACGAAGGGCAGATCATGCCCACTCCAGAACCACACGAGAGGGTTGTATTTCTCCCCCACTTCATCTGCGGACTGGGATTTCCCCTCCACCCGTTTGTCCGCGGGCTCATGTTTTACTATGGGCTAGATTTTAACGATCTGGCCCCAAATTTCATCCTCAACATCTCGGCGTTTATCATCGTGTGCGAGGCCTTTCTCCGCATCCCCCCACTTTGGCCTGTGGCAAAAGATCTTCAATGTGAAGCCAAAGATAGTGGGTGGAGAGCAAGCAGAGCACGGAGGCGCCATGGTGGGCAAGATGCCCAATGTTACCTGGCTCGAGGGCTCCTTCGTGGAGACCATGAAGGGGTGGCAGTTGGAGTGGTTCTACATCACTGAGCCGCACGAAGGCAACTGGGCGGCGGCCCCCGAATTTCGATCCGGCATCCCCATGCGGCTAACCTCCTAGGAAAAGAAGGGCCTGGCCTGGGGTGTCCCTGCGGAGCTGATCGGACTCCAGAAATGTATTAAGAACATGATAGCCAAAAAGATCAAGCTCGTCAACGTGGTCCAGGTCATGCTCTTCCACCGGATCCTCCCATGCCAAAGATGGGCTTTCAATATGTGGGAGTTCTATTTGGCCAAGCACCAGACGTTGCAGGAGCTCTTCAACATGACGCACAAAGACGTCTGGAAGGTGCTGTTCAAGGCCACCGAAGTCCCCCCTCCCCTCACCGAAGACCGTGGACTCAGCGCAAAGCGCCCTGCCAATCCGGTAAGCCTTTTGTATTTCCAGATATGATTTTCCCAGTATGTTTGTGAGGGGAGTCTAAGCCACCGCTTTGATTTAACAGGAATATGTGACGACGACAGAGCGGATCAACTGTCCGGCTCCGCTACGTGAAGATTTAGCAACCACCCTCCTGATGGAGATGCTAGTTCCGGTGCCTTACAAGGTGCTGGAGAAGAAGACCAAGAAGAAGGCCATGGGGACCAGGAAAGGTCTTCGGCGCAAGGCCGTGTTGGACGCATTATCCGAAGACGCCGAGGTGCCCTCCTCCAACAAAAACGAGGAGGAAGAGGAAAACCCTCTCCCCCAAACCGAGGGGAAGAAGAAGAGGAAGGCCGCCCATTCTGGGGAGGCTGAAGGGTCCAAGAAGGGAAGGACCCTCTCTCCAGACCACTCCACAACCGCCGCCTTCAGCTAGGAGGAGTGGCTACCCAGGGCCAAACCCCTGGCAAAGTCGTAAGTATCCGGATGCCATAATACTTCTTGCATGTTTTGGCTTTAGGGCTTCTTATGATGTCAACACATGTTTGTGCAGTCCGTCCAGAGCCCACATCGACCTATCCTCCTCAGATGGGTCCCTGAGTTCGTCGGAGATGAACAGCTATTCCCTCGCGACGGCCTCCTCTCCCTGACCCGCAGACGACACCGATGTGTTGTCTCAAAGGATACTGGGCCAGGGAGAGATGGATTTGGAGGCGCCTCAAGGCGAAACCTCCGATGCCGGGCTCATGGGGGGAAGATCCCCATGGATTCTATTAAGGGGGATTGCAGCAGGCTTGGCCCCCAGCCGGATAATGCACCGGAACCTCCAGTTGTTTCGGATTTAGGCAGGCAGCCCCCGCCAAGGGGGGCGAGCCTCCTGTGCCGATGACCTTCGTCCATCCAGAGGCATCGGATAACTTGGTGGAAGCGCTTCAGAGCGCTTCCCTTGATGAAGGACACCGTACTCTTATGAGTACGGTGATTGCGAAGGTTTAGTCTGCCAAAAGCGTATTAGCCGAAGCTTGCGCCAGCCTCTTGACAGGCTTTGAGGTAAATGGTTTAAATTGTGAGAAAGTATCACAATATAGACAGTAGCCCCTGATGCTCTGTTTGGTGTTCGGAAAGAAAGGCCGAACAGAGGATCAAATACTATACCCAGGAGTCTGATCATATTATGTCTATGCGAATAAACAGGCGTCCCTACTGGCTACCGCCGCCACTGTGGAGGTCTCCGGACTGAGGCAGAGCCTGGGGCGGGCCGAAGAAGAGCTTGGCCTTGTAAAGAGGCAGCTCAAGGAGAACAAAGGTAAGTGATACCCCGTCTGAATGTTATATAAAGGAAAAAATCGTTGAATCTAATAGAAGCATGATGAATTTTACTAGGGGCCACAACCGAAGTGGCGGCCCTTATGAAGGCACTGTCCGAGGCCAAAAGTAAAGCGGCTAAGGAGTGCACCGAGTGCGAAAAACAAGCGGTGCGGGTTGATGAGGTCCAGCAAGAGCTTCAGGACGTCGTCAAGAAATTCGACTCATTGGAGCGTGACTCCAAGACACAGGAGTCGGAGCTTGCGAAGGCCCGTCAGAGCGCAATAGACGCCAAGGCCAAAGCCCAGAAGGCCCTCCAAGAAATTGGGTTGGCCAAGAAGATAGCTGCGGGTAAGCCTTTAATTATGTAAAGCAAGCATGTGAAGGAGTCTTTCCTTTTACTTACCCGAGTTCGGAGCTCTCCAAGAGCACTCGCAGATCTGCCATGCAGCATCTTTGATGCTGTAGAGTTCTACCGGGCTGAGGAAGGGAGCTCGACGGATAAGATGTTTTGGTCCCAGTATATTGGGGCCAAGCATCCGGTGCCCTTGAGCGACCAGCTGAAGCAAATGGTCGAACTTCACAAAGCGGCTGAACTGGCCATGAAGGACTTTATAGTCCAGCTGTGGCCTGGCGAGCCCCTGCCCGGTAGCTACTTCGGCCTTCTCAAGTGGATGGTAAATGCCTGTCCGCGGCTGGAAGTCGTGAAGCAGTCCATCTGCATTGAAGGTGCACGCAGGGCCTTGGCCCATGCGAAGGTGCACTGGGGGAAGATGGACGCTGAGAAGCTGGTGACAGAGGGGCCTCTGAAGGGCAAAGAGCATCGCCACCCCAAACAATACTATGACAATGTCATTAAAGGCGCCCGCCTTGTGGTGGATGAATGTACCAGGGATGTAATATTTGAATGAATGTACTCATATCATACTATAATATGATAAAAAGTTTATGTGCGCTATACGGCGCTTGTTGATTTAAAATATTACCTTTTGTGCGACCGTTTATAAATTCTTGAGAGTTTCCAGTCGTCGGCTTCTACCCCCATGCAACTAGTACTGGGGTGTTTGGGATAAGTATAAACACTCTTTATCCAAATTTTTGGTCCTTTTAAGGAGGTGTTTAGTGCCACAAACGAGGCAATCAGACTATACGGCTTTATTGCTCTCACTTAGCCATAGAAGTCTACAATTTTAAATTTTGGCGAAGCCCCTAGTATCCGGAAAGCCGGACTCGGGGCGCTATACACGCCTAAATCGGACGAGGCCGATTCTTCGCCTGAAGCAGAAAAAATCTTTAAGGATTTGAGACCTCTCGAACAACGACCAGCTCTCGACGTATCATGACAGTCAGTTTTCGGCTTTCTCTACTGAGGTGCTCGTCCGAAAGAACCAGGACACAATCATAGTAGTTCTCCTAGTGCTACCTTAGCCGATATAGCGGAACGTAAGGTAACAAAACATAGGATCCGGGCAAACCCAACTATTGACCCAAGACATGATTCGGAGCTGATGCATATAATGCTATAAGTTTGGGGTGCCGCACTGTTGAAAGTGTTCGGACTTTTCTTGCCAGGTTATAAGGTACTGAAGCCCCTGGCAAACTGGTCATGCCAAAATTCACGGGTGTAATAAATAAGCAGTAAAGAAAAATGGGTGAATAAACATAAGAGCAAGCTGACGCTGTATGCTATTTCCCCTTGTTTATTCAAATGATACATCAAAGCATACATATATAAGTAGTGCGATAAGAAAAATAGGACTGTTTGACACATTCTGACCAGGAGCGGGCGATATGTGGGTATGTAAAACAGGTATAACGATCATTATCAGAGACCACCTAAGGATTCCTTGTGTGCCAAAGCTTCTTGTCCTCCTGATGTGTCCATCCTGCTATGTGTCCGATAACCGGTCTTTTAGGAGGAGCCTCCTGAAGATAGGGACCTGAAAGAGAAAAAAGGGGTGCAAAGATGCGTGGGTCCCGGGCGGTCGAACCGCATTGTGAACTGTGTCATGGTCATGCCTCCGCCTATGCCCAGGGCATTTTAAGTGCCTAGTTGTGTACACGCGGCACGAATGTTGCCACTTGGCTGGGACTAGGGTGGAGGCCGGATTGCTAGTTGAGCTCTGGATGTGCCGGATGATCCTGTTGCGGAGTACTCCGGACTCGCTTGATGGTATCCGGGTTCTTTATCACCGAATTGGATGTTTGCCTGAGAAGGCTGTTTTGTACTTCTGCCATGAGGGCCGCCGTGAGGGCCGCCGTGTGCTCCTCCGTGCGGAGTGAGCGCTCCGTGTGTAATAACCCCGCGAGGTCCCGGCATTTTGAGCTTGAGGTATGCATAATGCGGTACCACATTGAATTTGGCGAATGCAGTTTGTCCGAGCAGTGCATGATAGCCACTGCGGAAGGGGACGATGTCGAACATTAACTTCTTGCTTTGGAAATTGTCTGGAGATCCGAAGACCACTTCCAGTGTGATTGAGCCCGTACAACAGGCCTCCACGCCGAGTATGACACCCTTGAAGGTGGTTTTTGTGGGCTTGATCCTTGAGGGGTCGATGCCCATCTTGGGCACTGTATCCTGATAGAGCAGGTTTAGGCTGCTGCCACCGTCCATGAGGACTCGTGTGAGACGGAATCCTTCGATGATGGGGTCAAGGACCAATGCGGCCAAACCGCCATGACGGATACTGGTAGGATGGTCCCTGCGATCGAAGGTGGTCGGACAAGAGGACGATGGGTTGAACTTTGGGGCGACTGGCTCCATCGCATAGACGTCCCGTAGTGCATGCTTCCATTCCCGCTTGGGAATATGGGTTGCGTATATCATATTTACTGTTTTCACCTGGGGAGGAAATTTCTTCTGTCCTCCTGTGTTCGGCAGCCGAGGCTCCTCGTCGTCATTGCTGTGTAGCCCCTTTTCCTTGTTTTCGGCATTAAACTTGCCGGCCTATTTGAACACCCATCATTCCCTGTTGGTGTGGTTGGCTGGTTTATCAGGGGTGCCATGAATTTGACATGAGCGATTGAGTATGCGGTCCAAACTGGACAAGCCCGGACTGTTTGTTTTGAATGGCTTTTTCCGCTGTTCGGATTTAAAGCCTCTAAATTCGGCATTGACTGCCGTGTCTTCGGCATTGTCGCCATAGTTCCGACGCTTGTGTCTATTGCGTCGGGGCTTGCCGTTATTATCTTTGGCATCTGAGTAGCTGGTGTTTTTTGGTGTGATGTTGCTACGGGCCAGCCAGCTGTCCTCGCCCGTGCAAAAGCGGGTCATGAGTGTCGTAAGGGCCACCATGGAATTTGGCTTCTCTTGGTCGAGGTGTCGGGCGAGCCACTCGTCACGGATGTTATGCTTGAAAGCTGCTAAGGCTTCGGCATCCGGACACACGACAATTTGGTTCTTTTTAGTTAGGAACCGAGTCCAGAATTTTCTGGCTGACTCTTCGGGCTATTGGGTTATGTGACTTAAGTCATCAGCATCCGGTGGTCGCACGTAAGTGTCGTGGAAGTTGTCAAGAAATGCGTGTTCCAGGTTCTCCCAACTCTAGACGGAGTTTGCCGGCAAGCTATTCAGCCAATGCCGAGCTGGTCCCTTGAGTTTTAGTGGGAGGTACTTGATGGCGTGTAGATCATCTCCGTGGGCCATGTGAATGTGGAGGAGAATATCTTCAATCCATACCGCGGGGTCCGTTGTGCCATCATATGATTTAATGTTATGGGTTTAAACCCTTCTGGGAATTCATGATCCATTACTTCATCAGTGAAGCGTAGGGGGTGTGCGGCGCCTCTATTCCGGGCTACTTCCCGACGTAGTTCAAATGAATCTAGTCTATTCTATTTGGCCCGGCCAGACTTTGGTTTATTGTATCCGGCGTGATGGTCATCGTCACGTATTATGGCGCGCCCCCGTGATCCGTAGATCGATCTTGACTATCCTGCTTTGTTGTTCAATACATCTCGCAGGTCCTTTGTGTAGCCCCGGGCCTTAGTATTATCGTTTGATTGGCGATGGGGTGCGGTCTGGACTTCGGGCTGGTGTGCCGCTTAGTCGCAGCCACGGTGTGGCCGGTCCGCCGCATCATGCACTGGTAGCATGGGATTTAAGGCTTCCTCTTCGAGTTGAGGTAGCAACCTGCGCTTTGGGTAGCTTTTGCTAGGGCGCTCGAGTCTATATTCCTCGGCAGCCAGGACCTCGGTCCATCTGTCAGTTAGAATGTCTTGATCAGCTTGAAGCTGTTGCTGCTTTTTCTTTAGGATTTTAGCAGTGGCTATAAGCCAACGCTTGAAGCGCTCCTGCTCGTCGGGATTCTCAGGCACGATGAATTCTTTGTTGCCAAGGCTCACTTCGTCTTTGGAGAGAGGCATGTAATTATCGTCCTCTAATTCTCCATCTGTCGCCTGTTCCTTAGGGCTAGTTTGCCCATCCTCTTGCTTGTCTTTCTCGAAGCCTGGCTGGGCAGGATTGTCTTCATCTTCGGCACCATCCGGATTGTTATCTCTTGTGCCGGTATCATTATTTTTGCTATGGCGGGGCTTGGGGCGGCATAGGTGACTGGATTGCTTCTCCAAGGGGTTACCCTCTGTTGCCTTATCGCCATTGCTTTCTTTAGGGGTGTCCACCATGTAAATATCATATGATGAGGTGGCTGTCCAGCGCCCTCTAGGTGGTGGTTCCTGTTCTTCTCCTGCATCGTCGTCCATACTGTCGATGTCCTCGGAGTCAAAGTCAAGCACGTCGGTTAAGTCATCAACAGTGGCTATAAAGTGGGTGGTGGGTGGGGGTCAAATTTCTTTGTCGTCCGCTTCCCACTTAAGTCGGACATAGTTCGGCCAAGAATCTCTCGACAAGGAAAGAGACCTTAATGAGTTTAGCACATCGCCCAAGGGTGAGTGCTGAAAAATATCCGCGGCGGTGAACTCCATGACCGGTGCCCAATCAGATTCGATAGGCCCGGACGTACGCGGTTCGGATCCTGTAGCCGGAGACGAGTCCGAGGGTCCGATGACACCACTCTCACAAGAGGTGGGGTCAGTGTTCGGCCCCAATGCTGATGAGTGCGCGGCCTCCATGGCGGGGTCCATCCACCCGTCCTCAGAGGGCACAATCTGCTCCGGATTGATTCGCGGTGCCGCCGCAGGTGCGATCTCCCGAACACTATCTGATGGCAGATCTAGGTCATGCTCGTCGTGATTGTTCGGCATACCTGACATGGGCTCGAATCCGTCGAAGATCAAGTCTCCGCGGATGTCGGCGGTATAGTTCAAGCTTCCAAACCTGACCTAATGGCCAGGGGCGTAGCTATCGATCTGCTCCAAGTAGCCAAGTGACTTGGCCCGCAGTGCGAAGGCGCCGAATACAAAAATCTGTCCGAGAAGGAAAACCTCCCCCTGGACTGCATCGTTGAAGATGATTGAAGGGGCCATCGAGCATTATTGCGACCACACAGTGAAACTCTCAATGAAAGCACCAATGTCGGTGTCAAAACCGGCGGATCTCGGGTAGGGGGTCCCGAACTGTGCGTCTAAGGCTAATGGTAACAGGAGGCGGGGGACACGATGTTTACCCAGGTTCGGGCCCTCTCTATGGAGGTAATACCCTACTTCCTGCTTTTTTGATCTTGATGATATGAGTATTACAAGAGTTGATCTAACGCGAGATCGAAGAGGCTAAACCCTAGAAGCTAGCCTATGATTATGATTGTTCTGGTCCTACGGACTAAATCCTCTGGTTTATATAGACATCGGAGGGGGCTAGGGTTACACAGAGTCGGTAACAGAGAAGGAGATCTACATATCCAAATCGCCAAGCTTGCCTTCCACGCAAAGGAGAGTCCCATCCGGACACGGGACGATGTTTTCAATCTTGTATCATCATAGTCCAACAGTCCAGCCAAAGTATATAGTCCGGCTGTCACAATACCCCCTAATCCAGGACTCCCTCACACAGCTGCTCCTTTGCGCTTCACGTCCTTGGCCTTGGCTTTCTTCTCTTCTGGGTCGGCAGCTGGAAGCTCGAGGAGGGAGAGGCGCCCCTCCTCAGCTCTTGCGCACTTAGTCGCCAGGTTGAACAGCTCCAGGGATGTGCACAGATCCTCGTGGATAGCGAGCTCCTCCTTCATCTTGACATTGCGGACGCCATCAGAGAACGCCGAGATGATAGCCTCCTCAGTCACCTTGGAAATCTTGAGGCGAGCGCTGTTGAAGTGCTGGATGTACTTTTGCAGGGTCTCTCCAGGCTGCTGCTTGATGCGGCATAGGTCACCCACGACTGGAGGACGGTCGCGAGTGCCCTGGAAGTTGGCGATGAAGCGGGTGCGCATCTCGTCCCAAGAGGAGATCAAGCCGGGAGGCAAGTTCAGGAGCCAAGTGCGGGCACCATCCTTGAGCGCCATGGGAAACCAGTTCACCATGACCTTTTCGTCCCGCTGGCCACCTCGATGGCCAGCTCGTAGAGCTATAGGAACTCCACGGGGTCAGCAGTGCCGTCGTAGCGAGGAGGCAGATCTGGCTTGAACTTGCCTGACCAGGTGACACTGCATAGCTCGGTGGTGAAGGCGCGGCAGCCTGCGGTGGCCACCGGAGCCCTTTGCAGACGCGGGGCTTGCTCTTGGAGATTCCCGTGCGCCGCCGCTAGGGGCAGCGCAGGGTCTTGACGTGCTGGCGCAGGGATGCGGTCTTGACATGCTGGAGTGGGGAGCACGCGAGCGCCTTCTTGAGGCCGAGAGATCTCTTGACAGCTCCTTTCTTGTCGCGCGGGTGCTGGACATGGTGGGTCTCGTCGAGGGGCCACGTGCCTTGGAGCCAGAGCGCCTTCTTTGCGAGGAGGTGGCGGAGGCACCTCCTGAGCTGCATCACCCACATAGGACGGAGGGCGAGGCAGTGAGACGGATGGCGCGGGAGAGCCCCCTGTGGCGCTGACAAGCTCATTGATGCGAGCGAGACACTCCTCATAGAGGTCATCGACGGGGCGGTAGTGCAGGAGCTCACGTGCCACGAGCAAAGCGGCCTGCGCATCTGTGGGAGCGCGACGAGCATGAGACGATGAACCAGCTGGAGTTAGCGGAGGAGTGGCGGTGCGGCCTTCCCGCCATACCGAGGGATGCAGCGGTGACGCTTGATGCTCATTCCCCGCAGAGCCAGTGGCGGCGTTGGCGGAAGGCAACAGAAAATGACGGGGAGGCCCATCGATGGGAACCATCTGGGCGACGCGGGCAGCGAGAGCAGCCCGGCGCTCAGCGCGAGATCGGCAAGCGTCTGCCATGGATGCGACGAACGACGGAACGTGGGACAACGGAAGAAAGATCCCGGCACACCCCTACCTGGCGCGCCAAATGTCGGATATCGGGTTCCGGCAAAACCCTTAAGGTTCAAACTCTGGGTGCGCGCGAAGATCTTCCCCCTACCAATCCACGTCCCAACGCCTCGTCGTGAATCTAAGCTACATGATGAACAACACAAGGGACACAAGGTTTATACTAGTTCGGGCCACCGTTGTGGTGTAATACCTTACTCTAGTGTGTGGTGTGGTGGATTGCCTCTGGGGATGATGATGAACAGTACAGAGGAAGAACAGCCTCGCGAGGGGTGTTCTTGAGCTGGTGCGGTGTTCTACTTGGGATGGGTTCGACCGTCTCTAGATGAGATGAGAGGAGATCAGATCCCCCTCCTACTGTGGTGGCTAGCTCTCTTTATAGAGGCCTAGGTCCTATTCCCAAATATTGAGCAGGAAGGGAGCCAACAACGGCCATTTCGAAGGGGAAAAACTAGTACAAGTTATCCTGACTAAAGTTGGTCTTCGACTGCCAAAGGCACTGGTGATGACGCTGTCTTGTGCTCCAGATGACCTCCGTCCTGCCGCTCTGCTGGTCTTGGTCTTGTTGCACCGATATGGTAACCTTTGCTTGATGGCTCGGTACTCCGTGCCTGCGCTTGCCCCCTTTGCACCAAAGAGGAAACGAGGACACTGCGCAGGCTGGCGCCCGCGTGGTCTCGATCGTCATGGCTTGCGTCACGAGCACCTCGCGAGGTACCCCTACATTGATCTCTCCGCCTCCTCATGAGCTTTCCTGGTGAGGCCGCCCCTAAGGAAGCCTTGCGTCGTCCGCCCCGCGAGGCTTGGCCCCTCGCGAGGGTCTTGAGCTCGAGTCGATGAAGACGGGCCATACTAGGCCACTGCTTGAGCCACGCCACAGGCCGCAGACAGGCAAGTCTAGGGACCACCGTTCCCAGAACACCGACATAATGCAATAAAACTTGGTAGTAAAGAGGCATGATCAAAGTGTTACTTGCCTTGCTGATGATCCGTGAAACCAAGAGACTCATAGTAGCACACTTCGCACTCCGAATACTCTATCGCGAACAAACAAAGCATACAATAAGCACTCAACTAGAAGAGCTGGTAAAACTCAAATAAGAGAACTAACCAGAAAGTTCAACTTAAGAACTCCGGTTTGCAAAAAGAATCAAATCAAATGAAGCAACGAAACTCAGATTGCAAAAGAAACTAGATCCCCTTACTAATCTAGACTTAAGTCAACTTTTACAGTACCAAAATCTTGCTCAAGTTATTTAAACAGAAAGAGGGCTTCGAGACAAATATCTGGGCGCTTGAATCGCCTGATTCCGATAAACGAGCGAAAAGATAAACTAAAATGAAAATCAGGGCAGAAATCGCGATGCAAAATTATCGCGGAAAAACCCGGGAAAAAGAAAAACTGACGAAGAGGCTAACAAACGAACGTTCGCTGTCTGCGGCTAACGGGTGAACTTCGTTCGTTAAAACGAACGTAGGAACGGGCATTCGCTAAATAACTAAACCAGGAAAAAACGATCTAAATAAAAAAAGCATCTAGGTTTCGAATAAAACCAAACGATTTTAAAATAAAACCGATGAGTACCTCGGGAATCGTGACAGCGGCGGCGGAGGCAACTCCTGCGCGGCGGCGGCGTACTCCGGCGGTGGGGTGATGGCGTCCGGCGACGGCAAGGCGGCGGCGGGCTAGCGGTGACGGCGGATGGCGCGACGCCGGGTGGCGGCGGCGGCGGCA
>NC_057810.1:487154025-487175712 GCF_018294505.1 Triticum aestivum | reverse complement strand
GCGGCAGCGGCTGGCGGCGGCTGCAGATCGGGCGGGGCTGCGCTAGGATTTGGGGGCGGCTCGAGCCTCAATTTATAAGGCCGGTCGGGCCAAGAGTCCTAGCCGGACATGGCCCGATAGGTCGGTTTCCTTTTTTAGAATAATAATTCCGACGCGCAGTAAAACGAAGAAAAGAAATACTAAACTGACTCCAAAAACTGTGAAATAAATTTTCCCCGTCCACTAAAAATATAGCAGACAAAGTGAACATTTATTTGGGCCTCTAATGCAATTTTTAAAAACGCATTTTTTTCCTAATTCAAATAAAATAGCGATAAAACTCCGAATAAAAATCTTATTTGATTTTAATATTTAACCTCCAATATTTCTTTATTTTGGGAAAGTCATTTTATCCCCTCTCTTTTATTTTCATATAGGAAATATTCGAAGAGAAAAATAATTAAAATCAAACGATCCTCTTTTCAAAATTTGAGAAAACTCAAATATGAAAATAACGAAATCCCCAACTCTCTCTGTGGGTCCTTGAGTTGCGTAGAATTTCTAGGATCAACCCAAAATGCAATAAAATACGATATGCAATGATGATCTAATGCATAACATTCCAAATTGAAAATTTGGGATGTTACAAACCTACCCCCCTTAAGATGAATATCGCCCTCGAGAATCGGGTTGGCTAGTTAATAGGTGAGGGTGGTCCTTCCGTAGGTCTTCCTCTCGTTCCCAGGTGGCTTCATCCTCTATATGGTGGCTCCATTGAACTTTGCAGAGCTTCATAACCTTGCTGCCCGTGACTCGGCTGGCAAACTCGAGAATCTTGACTGGTTTCTCCTCGTAGGTCAAAACGCTATCCAACTGAATCGCTTCCAATGTCACTGTATCTCTCAGAGGGATATCGACCATCTCTGCGTGGCACTTCTTCAACTAGGAAACGTGGAACACATCGTGAACTCCTGACAATCCTTCGACACTTCCAACTTGTAAGCAACTTCTACCATACATTCCAAGACTTTGTATGGTCCCACAAAATATGGTGCTAACTTTCCCTTAACTCCAAATCGCTTAACTCCTCAAAGTGGGGACACATGAAGATACACTCTGTCTCCGACTTCGTAAACTGTCTCCTTGCGTTTCGAATCCGCATAGCTCTTCTGCCTCGACTGGGCTACCTTGAGTCTATTGCGAATCAACTTAACCTTCTCTTCAGACTCCTTAATCAAATATGGTCCAAACAACTGATGGTCTCCAACTTCATCCCATAACAACAGTGTCCTGCACCTCCTTCCGTACAAAGCTTCGAAAGGGGCCATCTTCAAACTGGCTTGATAGCTGTCGTTATAAGAGAATTCTGCATACGGCAAATTTTCGTCCCAACTAGATCCATAATCTAGCGCACAAGCTCTCAACATGTCCTCTAGAATCTGATTGACTCTCTCAGTATGTCCATCTGTCTGTGGATGAAAGGCTGTACAGAACTCTAGCCTGGTACCCAAAGTCTCATGCAACTGATTCCAGAACTTTGAGGTAAACTGGGTTCCTCTATCTGATACTATGGTCCTTAGAACTCCATGCAGACGTACGATCCTGGTCTTGTATATCTTTGCCAACTTAGAACTAGTATAAGTGGTCTTCACTGGGATGAAATGCGCTACCTTCGTCAAACGATCGACTACAACCCATATCGAGTCATAGCCTGAACGAGTCCTGGGCAATCCCGTAATAAAATCCATGCCTAGATTATCCCACTTCCATTCGGGTATAGGCAATGGCTGTAGCAATCCTGCTGGCTTCTGATGCTCTGCCTTTACTCTCTGACATACATCACAAACTGCTACATATTCCGGAATATCATTCTTCATTCCACTCCACCAGAAACTGTCCTTCAAATCCAGATACATCTTGGTGTTTCCTGGGTGAATCGAATACGACGAATCATGGGCCTCCTGCAGAATGAACTTTCTGATCTCCAGATCATTAGGCACATATACGCGGTCCTCAAACCATAAGGTATCATGCTCATCCTCACGAAATCCTTTGGCCTTTCCTTTGCTCACCCTTTCCTTTATCTTGGCAATATCCTTGTCCGTCTTCTGAGCTTCCCTGATCTTATCCATCAAAGTAGACTGAATCTCCAATACTGCTACATAGCCTCTCGGAACTATCTCCAAACATAGCTCACGAAGATCCTCTGCTAACTCCTTGGGTAACTCTCCGGTCATGAGTGTATTGACATGACTCTTGCGGCTCAACGCATCGGCTACTATGTTAGCCTTTCCGGGATGATAGTGCAACCTCATATCATAATCCTTAATCAGCTCCAATCATATCCTCTGCTCTGAGGTTCAACTCCTTCTGCGTGAAGATATACTTCAAACTCTTGTAATCCGTGTACACCTCAGAGTGGTTTCCGATGAGAAAATGTCTCCATGTCTTCAACGCATGCACTACGGCTGCTAACTCCAAATCATGCGTAGCATACTTCAACTCATGGGGTTTAAGCTGTCGTGAGGCATATGAAACAACTCTTCCCTCCTGCATAAGCACTGCTCCAAGTCCTCTATGAGAAGCGTCGCAATACACTTGATAATTCTTGCGTTGATCTGGAAGAATCAACATTGGAGCTGTAACCAAATGTTTCTTCAATTCCTGAAAACTGGCCTCACATTCCTCAGTCCATTTGAACTCGGAATCCTTCTTCAACAACTCCTTCATGGGCTTTGCAATCTTCGAGAAATTCTCAATGAACCTCCTGTAGTATCCTGCGAGTCCAAGAAAACTCCGGATCTCTCCAACTGACGTGGGTGCTTCCCAATTTGTCACGGTGACAACCTTGGTGGGGTCTACACTATTCCTTCTCCGGATATAGCATGTCCGAGGAATCAAACTTCCTTCAACCAAAACTCACACTTGCTGAACTTGGCATATAACTGATGTTCTCTGAGCTTCCCAAGTACCAAACGCAAATGCTGCTTATGCTCCTCTTCATTCTTTGAGTAGACCAATATATCATCAATGAACACCACGACGAACTTATCCAAAAACTCTGGTGATCCCCATGGTGACCAACTTGGGTGAATATAGCCTTTGTCTAGTAACTCCTTAATCTGCTTCTTAATTTCCTCCAAATCCTTTGCGGGCATCCTGTACGGTCTCTTAGATATTGGACCTGTGCCTGGCAAAAGCTCAATCAAAAACTCAATGGCTCTATCCAGTGGCATGCCTGGAAACTCCTCCAGAAATACATTAGGGAAATCCTTCACCACTCGTACTTCCTCCTGTACAACTCCTGATAAGGAATTCACTTGAGTCCTCTTCGGTACATGCCGGGATACATACTTGATCCTTCTTCCTTCTGGGGAGGTGAGCAAAATCGACTTATTGGCGCAGTCAATGTTCCCTCCATACTTCGATAACCAATCCATGCCTAATATTACATCCAGTCCTTGTGACTCCAATACTATTAGGTCTAAGGGGAACACGTAGTTACCAATCCTTAATGGTAACTGAACACACCATAGGCTAGCCATATACTCTGCTCCTGGCGAGGTTACTAACATGGGTGACCTAAGGGCTTTGTTGGCAGGTTATACTTATTCACAAATCCCTTTGATATGTATGAATGCGATGCACCAGTATCAAAAAGAACGATTGCAGTAAACGACTTAACCAAAAACTTACCGATTACTGCATCAGCATGTGCTTCAACCTCCTCCACGCTAACGTGGTTCGCTTGTCCCCTGTTGAAAGGGTTGGGCTTCTTCCAAGAGCTTCCATTGCCACTCCCATTCTTTGCTTCAGAACACTCGATGGCGTAATGTCCATTCTTCCCGCACTTGAAACAAGTAATGTGACTTAGATCCTTCTTAGCGGGCTTTGCTAGGTTGGAACGGTTCTGACCGTTGATTCCTCCATTACCATTCCCATTCTTAGGGCCACTATGGTTATGCGAACTCCCTTCATTGGAATTATGGCCTCCATGGTTATGGTGAAGGTGTCCTCCCGAGATCAGGGTAAAACGGGGGTCTCTGCTGAGCTCCAGAATTGTACTTCCCTTGTCCATACTTCCTCTTGCAGTTGTCAATCTGCTACTGCTTCCCTTCAATCATAAGAGCTCTATCTACCAACTCCTAGTAGTTGTTGAAGGTTGCCACCATCAACTGCATGCTCAGCTCATCATTCAATCCTTCTAGAAACTTCTCCTGCTTAGCTGCATCTATAGCGACGTCATCTGGGGCATAACGTGCTAACTTACTAAAATCATCCACATACTGGCCCACTGTGCGTCCTCCTTGGCGCAAATTGCGAAACTGGCGCTTCTTCATGGCCATAGCTCCTGCTGAAACATGGGCAGTATGAAAAGCCTGCTGAAACTGGTCCCATGTGATAGTGTCGATGTGGTAAGTGGCTGTGAAATTCTCCCACCATGATGTTGCGGGTTCATCAATATGATGTGCGGCAAAACGCACTCTCTCTGCATCTGTGCATCCTGCAGTAGTCAACTCCCTTCCAATCTTGCGGAGCCAATCATCTGCAACTATCGGCTCAGTGCTACTAGAGAACACCGGCGGATTCAGCCTTAGAAAGCGGGCTAAGTGATCAACAAGTGGTGGTGGTGGTGGTGGGTTGTTGTTGTTGTTGCTGTTGTTCCCCTGATCTTGATTCTGGACTAGTATCTGCATCAATGCATTCTGCTGCTGGATCAACTGAGTGAGCTCCGGTGGGAAAATAAATCCAGTGTCGCCTCTCGGAAGCATCTGATGGTTTTAGAAAAGATGAGAAAACAGAATAGAATGAGATCTAGAGGGAAAACACTACCCATATGCACA
Organism: Triticum aestivum; assembly: GCF_018294505.1. Taxonomy (NCBI): domain Eukaryota; kingdom Viridiplantae; phylum Streptophyta; class Magnoliopsida; order Poales; family Poaceae; genus Triticum; species Triticum aestivum. The sequence goes on along the minus strand of NC_057810.1, from coordinate 487,170,889 downwards.
TGAGGCAAACGCAAACATATCACTTCAATCAATTCAAACGAGGGCATACATCGATCTAACTATCATTACAAAAGTGCTCGGACTATACTATATAGATGGGGGTATACTACTACTGATATGGTGGTCGACTAGAAAACTTAATCGGTGGAAGACTCCATGATATCTGCTCCAGCTTCATCAACATAGTCATCATCGCTATCATCGGGGTCTGAGTCGGTGTCGTTGATGATGATGTAGTTCTCCGGACAAGTGGAATCGTCGTCTTCTCCTCCTGGCGCGGGGTCTCCCATGAATACTCCTAGCTTCTTCGTCAGATCGTCATTCTTCTCCATGAGTATCATCATTTCCTCCGCATATCCATTGCGTGTAGACTTGAGTTCTTCCTCCAGCTCTGTGATCTTGGTCATTGCCTTCTCTATATCTATCATGCCTGCACAGATCTGGTTCTCCTAGCGACGAATGTGCTGGTTTAACTCCTGGATGAAAGCTGCAATGGACCTATCCTTCCTGGTGCTGATCATCTCCCATTGCTCATCTCGGCGCCCACAAATCTGGTAGATAGTATCCTTGAGATACTTGTGGTAAACTTCTCCAATGCGTCCCATGGTGATGTGGGCTGCCATGCTCTTTCCTAGATTCCAGGTTGGTGCATCAAAGGTAAACTCTATGGGCTCAGTGGCTGGCATGAACATCCTTCCTGGAACTTGAGCTCGAATCATCCAACGCTCCTCTTCTGGTAATGTGGCAATGTAGGTCTTGGTGAAGCTTGGTATTCCGATGTTCAGGTATCTAGTAACTTCCTTTAAGTGTCGTCCAAAAGGTGTATCTTCATCCGGTAGTGTGAACTTGTTTTTTGCATCCTCCATCCTATAGAGTAGAAAAGGGAGAGCAGTCAGAAATGAGAAGAGAGTACTAATCTAGGGCTTTGTCTTAGTGGTCGTGTCCTACAGTCAGCGTGTGCTTTGATACCATCTTGTAGCGACCAGACCTCAAACAGTCTGATCTCTATGCATCAGTGTCATCCCTGTATCGGTAATGCTGACACGCACAGTACTCGAGGATTTATAACAGAGTAGCAATCACACACTTATTACATCGAATGTCTCAAAAGAGAACTTATTACAATAAAATGGCTTAAGGCCATCTAAAATCGATAACAGTGGAAGGCTTGGAAGATAAAGTGAGTCCATCACCTCCAACGGCATCACTGAGTGAAAGACAACGACCTATGGAACCTTACCCGTCGTCTGAAAAGTCTGCAACATGAACGTTGCAGCCCAAAATGGGTCAGCACATGGAATATGCTGGCAATGTAACACATAGAGTAATGAACAGAATAAATGCTATCACTACATGCATATATGGCTGGTCATAAGCTCTATGGTTACAGTTTTGCATAAAGACAATCTTTCCCTACAACAAAGGAATAAATTTTATTTAATTATCATGGTGGTTGTTAATCACTAAGAAGGTTCCTCCAACTCAATCCCAATTAAGCATCATCATTAAACCCAATCAAATTATATTAGAGTGATGAGATCAACATGATAATCCAAGAACCAGATACTCAATATGTCCATAACCAAGGACACGACTAACCATGATTAGTTTGTACACTCTGCAGAGGTTTGTGCACTTTTCCCCACAAGACTCGAATACATCCATGGTCGGAGATTCGAGACACAGTCTTTCTGAAGCATTAACTCTCTACTCTGGATAGATAGTACCACCTACAACCCACTACATCTGCTAGCCTACCTCTTCAAGAGCTTCACACAACTTACTCAACTATGCCAGAGCCCATATTGGCTTGTGGCTGCACACGGAAGTTTCTAAAATGAATAATCTTATGATCCCTTTGAGCCAGGGTGGCGGATCGTAGGGTGATCACACGGGTACTCCGGGGTATCCTAGGATAACACTGGATTCTCCAGGTGCCCTGACAACCACTGGGTACTCCAGGGTGCCTCAAGCAATCCACCCAGATGTGTATTTAAGTAGCCACCTTAAGTTAACCATTAAGTAACAATACTCACATCTGTCATGGATAAACTCACCCAAACCACGTCTACTAGCATAGCATAGCAATGTAAGCATAACGTAGAAGTAACTCCCAAAGGTTTGATAATAAACAAGGCAATAGGTTCTACCTCATCATCTACTTCCCAGAACCCACATGTTAAACGGATCCTAAACATGCAATTGTTCGAGGGTTGATCTAATGCAATAAAACTGGGTAGTAAAGAGGTATGATCAAAGTGTTACTTGCCTTGCTGACGATCCGTGAAACCTAGAGACTCGTAGTAGCACGCTTCGCACTCCGGGTACTCTATCGCAAATAAACAAAGCATACTATAAGCACTCAACTAGAAGCACGGGTAAAATTGACAGAAGAGAACTAACCAGAAAGTTCAACTTAAGAACTCAGGTTTGCAAAAAGAATCAAATCAAATGAAGCAACAAAACTCAAACTGCGAAAGAAACAAGATCTGTTTACTAATCTAGACTTAAGTCAAATTTTACAGTACCAAAATCTTGTTCAAGTTGATTAAACAGAAAGAGGGCTTCGAGACAAAGATCTGGGCGCTTGAATCGCCTGATTCCGATAAACGAGCGAAAAGATAAACTAAAACGAAAATCAGGGCAGAAATCGCGATCGAAAATAATTGCGGAAAAATCCTGGAAAAAGAAAAACTGACGATCAGGCTAACGAGCAAACATTCGCTATCTGCGGCTAACGGGTGAACTTCGTTCGTTCAAACGAACGTAGAAACAGGCGTTTGCTAAATAACTAAACCAGAAAAAAAAACCAATCTAAATAAAAAACGCATCTAGGTTTCGAATAAAACCGAACAGTTTTAAAATAAAACCGATGGCGACCTCGGGAATTGTGACGGCGGCGACGGCGGCAACTCCGGCGAGGCGGTGGCGTACTCCGGTGGCGGGGCGATGGCATCCGGCGATAGCAAGGCGGCGGCGGATGGCGTGGCGCTGGGTGGCGGCAGCGGCTGGCGGCGGCGACGGATCAGGCGGGGCGGGGCTAGGGTTTGGGGGCGGCTCAGGCCTCAGCTTATAAGGCCGACCAGGCCAGGAGTCCTAGCCGGACACGGCCCGGTAGGTCAGTTTCCTTTTTTTTAACTAATTCCGACGCGCAGAAAATCAAAGAAAAGAAATACTAAACGGACTCCAAAAATCCTGAAATTAATTTTCACAGTCCTCTAAAAATATAGCTAACAATGTGAACATTTATTTGGGCCTCTAATGCAATTTTGAAAAACGTATTTTTGTGCTAATTCAAATAAAATAGCGATAAAACTCCAAATAAAAATCTTATTTGATTTTAATATGTAACCTCCAATATTTCTTTATTTTGGGAAATTCATTTTATCCCCTCTCTTTTATTTTCATATAGGAAATATTTGAAGAGAAAAACAATTAAAATCAAACGATCCTCTTTTCAAAATTTGTGAAAACTCAAATATGAAAATAACGAAATCCCCAACTCTCTCCGTGGGTCCTTGAGTTGCGTGGAATTTCTAGGATCAACCCAAAATCAATAAAATATGATATGCAATGATGATCAAATGCATAACATTCCAAATTGAAAATTTGGGATGTTATAGCATCGCACACAGAACTAAAATCTGGTCTGTGTTTGATGTATCCTTCATCGCAAACATTTTGCATCTTTTTACGGTTATTTTACATCACCATTTGCGATTAATGCATCACACACAGTTTCGTCAAAGGGTCTCTGATCGTTGTGTCGAGTTACCAGCATCCTCCAGTAGTGGAATTTTTAGTCATTTTTTCCATGAGGCATGGTTCACAAGTATCAAATGATTCATAATCAAGTGATTCCAAAAGTCCATCTGCATGGAGTTTCTTCATGCGCTTTACACCAATATGACCTAAATGGCAGTGCCACAAATATGTTGCACTATCATTATCAACTTTGAATCTTTTGGCATCAAGATTATGAATATGTGCACTACAAAAAAATACACTTCCGTGATGATACGTGTTTGTCACAGTAGGTCGCGTTTTTTGTCATGTATGTACATCCATGACGATTTTATGACAGAATCAAGATAGTCATACCTGTGCTGTCGTAGATGTGTACCAAAATTATCATCACGGAAGTATCCACTTCCATGACGATAAATCGCGTGTCATAGAAGTGCTTTCGTCAAGGGTGACCGACATGTGGCATCCACCGTAACGGAACGCCGTTAAGCTATCGGGTCGGATTTTGGATCCGATAACCCGTTAACAGCCACGACCAATGCCGATTTTTCATGTGTAAAATTGTCATTGGCTGACGGATCCATGCGTCAGCTCCGCGTTGGCACAGGTGTCACTCATCCAACGGTCGAGATGGGCCTATGATATGTTGACACGTGTACCGGCCCAAAAGTGGCCCACAAAGTTTAAATGGGCCGGCCCAACCGAAGGCCCATAAGATTTAGCAGACCATAATGGGCCAGCCCAGCTAAAGGCCCACAAAATATTGCGGACCATAATGGGCCGGCCCAGCTAAAGGCCCACATGATTTTGTAGACCATAATGGGTCGGCCCAGCTAAAGGCCCACAAGATTTTGCGGACCACAATGGGCCGGCCCAGCTAAAGGCCCATAAGATTCTATAGACCATAATGGGCCGGCCCAGCTAAAGGCCCACAAGATTCTGCAGACCATAATTGGCCCGCCCAGCTAAAGGCCCAACATTCTCTGTCAAATTGGCCCATCAACGGCCTGTCCTAAACTTGTCATCAACGCGGCCCATGGTCACTTCTGGCCCATTAACAGTCCGCTAAGTAATTGGGCCGAAATTACAGCCCCACGTATTTCCGGCCTGTTAAAGGTCCGGCTTCATTTGGGCCCATTTACATGCCATCAAAACTTTTGGCCCACAAACGACCGTGAAGGATTTGGGTCATATTTGGCCATGTCTGACATTCGGCCTGTTAGAGGCCCTCTATAGATTTGGGCCACTTTCGGCCTATTGTCATTTTCGGCATGTTAACACCGGACGTAAACCATGGGCCATATGTGGCCCAACGTCATATCGGGCCTATTAACGGCCCATATAAAAATGACGATAATCTAGCCCGACCGAAGTTTCGTCGTGTTAAAGGCCCGTGTATTAGGTCGGCGCATTTACGGCCCGTCCGAATTTCGGCCTGTCAAAGATCCGCATCGTAAATGGGCCACTATTTCGGCCTGCTAATTCCAGTGGGTTATTTGGCACAATCAGGGCCCAATCTCACTTTCGGTCTATTAAAGGCCCATGTTTTTTATGGGCTCGAGATATTTACACCTGTAAACGGCCTATTTTTACTGAGGGCCCAAATTATGTTTAGGCATGTTGAAGGCCCACTATGGGCATAGGCCTACCAGAACAATATGAAAGCTTATGCTGATTTTGGCCCAGATATTTTTAGTGGGCTACATGCCAATTTCGGCCCGTAATCGTTTTTAGCCCAATTGGAATGGGCCTGACGAATGTTGGCATGTTGGGCTCCTACGAAGCTTTCGGCCGAATACATTACTAAGATAAACCTACACTATACAAAATAGCATCGTAATTACTGCAGCCTGTGGCAGCATCATAAATGTTGTATCACAACAAAATAAATTCCAACCAAACAACAAAAGGCCTGTTGGTATAAAGTTTACAGTCCTTCTAGATAAAAGCACCATCAGATGTATAGAAGCACATATCATTTGACCTGAGTGCTAATGTTTCAAGCTATAGAATCTGGTGGAGCAGCACGATCTCCACCTTTTTTCCACCATTGCTCTTGAAAAATGAAGTAAATGTCTGATAGTCTGGTTTCAAAACCATTCTTATCTTGATGACATTTCTCAACCACTATTCTTGTTTCTGAAACAACATCCATTAGGGATTGGACTTGTGTCTGGAGCACAGATATATCACTCTGTCTAGCAGGAAGATTTTGTTCAATAGGCGATTTGGATGAGGTTACCTTGACAACCAACCCTGAAGTATGCAGGAAGGTGCTTTTTGCACTATTAGTGGAGAGATACTGACGCACTGCAGCAAGAGGTGACATTGTGCCTGTAGTATCCTCGTCACCTTCAGGTGGTTGTGGGTGTTCAACCATTTGTTCCATAGCTTCCTGAAAGTTTGAACTTGTAGATTAGTGTACCAGATAAGTTAGTAATGAGATAAAAACAAACAAAGTAGGTTAAATGTTTATACATAACTTATTTTGGTGAACTACTGTAATACGTTAGCATGTATTGTAGTGCCTACTACATAATAAAATCACTTTCAGAACATATGTCCATGTAGCATGCCTTCTGTATTGTCTATTTCCTCACATTCATTGACATCTAAGGATAAAGAGACATGGTTTAAAGTAGGATGAACATAGTATGACATCATTCATATCATGGGCAAACAGATATAAAACAAACTGACTATTTTATCATTGTGTGCGGATGTGAACATAACAACTAGATTACAGATCAAGACCAAAAGAATATCCTTCATATCTTTTAAACCAGGTAAGGTGAAATGATACGTTAAGACAACTGTGTATAAAAGTGAACAGAGTACCTGACATTTGCTGCAAACCAAGTAGTTAAATGAACACATCACAGTACCAATCAGTTCAAGGCAGGAGGAGTAAGGACTTACAACAGCGGCTTTATGCTCATGCCCTTAATCTTGCTGGTGTGGCAATCCTTGAAGATTTGCACTGCATTCGGTTCAGGTTCTTTTTAGTCCGCATGGGCTTTCCTCTGTATTTGGAACAAGTCAATATAGATACGATAATATGGCACAAAAAAAGGAAGTAGCAACTATTTACAAGAGCCTCGCAGTGTGCAATATAGCTACGAGATCCTGTTGTCTGTTGGAATTTCACTTTAGAATGGTTGGTTTTGTTCTTCAAATAGTTAGCCTAGAAGAATATACACTTGTAAGGCACATACATAAATACAAGTTCAATATGTGGTCTGATCAAATACATATAGCCTACCTGATACTTTGGATCAGACCAGTGTTTAATGAGGGCTGTCCAGTCTTCATCTGTAATATATTCCACTGGAGATTTTTGAGCGATTTCATTGTTAGCCTTGCCTTCAAAGTGAGATTTTCTAAGGTGGTACCGATACTATCGCAGAGCAGACTAAAAAACATGAGTGCATGCTTGTTTAGTTGCATCATCTTTCTGATCCAACTTGAACCTCATCTGTTGAAAAAAGAATGTGAGTCTTATTAGGAGGGAGCTAGAAAGTATGGGAAAGAGCAAGACAATATTACTAATTGCGATGAATAACATTACTTACGGATAAATGGTTAAGGAAGGTGTTAAACTGGGTATTGTCTTTCTCATTCCTGTATTAGATCCACATTGGGAGGATACGTGCATGACACCTAACGGTAACGGCTGCCTCTGATACTAACTTGGCTGACTCTGTAGCATCACGTGGCCTTTTTAAACCTGCCTCAAAATGGATCTCCATTCTTCCTCCTTTAGATTTTGTTAATCTGTCAAGAATTATCCCTGATGTCTATTTCCGCTTGCACCGTGGTGCTAGTTCTACAACGAATATGGAAGTGTTAGTTTACATCAAACAGGGAGAGTACATATAAAGGAGCATGCAACTGCAACTTGACTCAGTCAGGTACTTGGTGTTGATGCTCATGAGGTTCATCTGATCTTGCCAAGTCCTGTTGTGTCAGCAGTGCTTCAGAAGTAGCGTTAGGTGTGAAGCAGCTTGGGAACTGGCCAGTTCCGGAGCAAACGAACGAGTAACTGGTTGAGATGCTGGTACAGTTGAAGTGGATGATGCAGCTGGTGGAGCAGGCGATGCTGTGTTTGTAGATTTAGCCGGTGGACTTGGACCTTCTACTGCACTATAAGTACCAGCAGAATCTCGACGGCAGATCCTTTTCCGTTTCACCCGACGAGTAGTAGCACTCCCTACTATATTATTTTCCTTGCTCTTTTTTGACTTTGCCATGTCAAGCTATACCCACAACACAAAAGAATAAAATCACTTTTCAGAACTCATTGATGCATGATACAGATAAGCAATACTTTGATGTAAGACAACCGTATGAGGATGGAATATGTAAGAAAAACAAGACGGCATGACATATTCACATCTACGATGTGCAAACTAAGCAGAAGGGTTTTCAAGAAAATAGAAGTAATGCAAGCTAGACACCATATGAAAGATGCAACCAATATTACTCTGCCAAGTTGAAAGTGTCTTATCATAAGTGGCAATTTGAAAAATTAGAAGCAGTACAACGTAGAAATCATTGCAAGATGCAACCACTATCAAACTGCCATGTTAAAAGCGTCCAATCATGTGTGACTGATGCGGGATACACAACAGCAGTACTTTGATGTAAGAACATGGTATGATAGATAGATGCAGTGTATTCTAGACACAGAAAGCCATGTCATATGCACATGTATAACGTATAAACTCAGCAGGTGCAATTTAATCAAAATAGAAGAAATACAGGCTAGACAACATATGCAACATGAAACCAATTATCACACTGTCAACTTAGAGCAAGCACCTGCCATGGTGGAGTACGGGAGATGAACTCATCATGTAGACTTGGGACTTCAACTTCATTAGCAGTAGCAGTGGCAAATCTAGAGAGTCTCTATTTGCGTCGGTGCGGAGGACCACCAACATCCCCTAACTTACTCTTTTCATTCCTATTTTATGAGATATTCCCTTATGAAGTCAAAACCACAAGAAGATGAATAAAATTAGCTCTGCATAACTGGTTGATGCATGATACAGACGAACACTACTTTGATGTAAGGCAAGCGCAGGATAGGAGGATGGAATATATACAAAAAAAGACATCGTTTCATATTCACACGTACGATAGGAGGATGGAATATGTATGAAAAAACAGTAAGCGGAAGGCATTTCAACAAAATTAGAAGAAATGAAAGCTGGGCACCATATGAACATGCAACCAATATCACTCTATCAGGTAAAAAATGTCTCGTTGTAAGTGCCATTTCAAGAAATTAGAAGCAGTACAAGCTAGAAGACAATGCAAGATGCAACCTACACCACAGTCCCAAGTTAAATGTGTCTTATGGGTAAGTGATTTTTGCAGGTATAAGTTGTAAGCTACGCAGATGCAATTCAACATAATCAGAAGCAATACAAACTAGACATCATACGGAAAACACAACCACATATAACAGTTCCAAGTAAGAGCAAGCACCTGTGATGGTGGAGTAGGGGAGACGTTCTCATCATGTACACGTATGTTCTAGAAACAGGAACACGTGTCATATTCACAGGCATTATGTGTAAAGTAAGCAGATGCAATTCAAGTTAGAAGCAATACAAGCTAGACATCATAAACAACATGCAACCACATATAATAGTGCCAAGTTAGAGCAAGCACCTGTGATGGTTGAGTAGGGGAGATGTGCTCATCATCTACACAGCTACGTGGACTGTCCAGCCTTGTGTTGTCTTGCGAATCTTATTGGGAGGATGGCGGAGTAGAATCTGTAGAGACCACCTGTTTGAGTTGCTCCTAAGGACCACCATCATCCACAGCCGGACTAATTTCCTTCAGCTATAATGATTTTGCATTGTGAAGTCAAACCGATAAGAAAAAGGAATAAAATTCGCTCTTCAGAACTCATTCATGCATGATACTGACGAACACTACTCGGATGAAAGGCAAACACATGATGCGAGGATGGAATATGTATGAAAAACGGGATGGTGTGACATATTCACACCTATGATGTGGTAACTAAGCAGAAGGCATTTGAACAAATTATAAGCACTGCAAGCTAGACACCATATGAAAGATGCAACCAATATCACTCTGCCAAGTTCAAACTGTATGGCGTTTCAACAAATTAGAAGCAGTACATGCTAGAAATCATATGCAAGACACAACCAATATCACAGTGGCGACTTAAAGGTGCCTTATCATAAGTGATTGATGCGGGATATGCAAGAATAGTAGTCTGATATAGAAACAGGAACACATGTCATATTCACAGGCATTATGTGTAAAGTAAGCAGATGCAATTCAACAAAGTTAGAAGCAATACAAGCTAGACATCATACACAACATGCAACCACATATAATAGTGCCAAGTTAGAGCAAGCACCTGTGATGGTGGAGTAGGGGAGATGTGCTCATCATCTACATAGCTACGTTGACTGTCTAGCCTTGCGTTGTCTTGCGAATCTTGTTGGGAGGATGGCGGAGTAAAATCTATAGAGAACCTCCGTTTCAGTTGCTCGAAAGGACCACCATCATCCAATCCCTTGCCAATTTCCTTCAGCTTTACTGATTTTGCATTGTGAGGTCATACCGACAAGAAAAAGGAATATCATTCGCTCTTAAGAACTCATTCATGCATGATACTGACGAACACTACTCTGATGAAAGGCAAAGTCATGATACGAGGATGGAATATGTACGAAAAGAGGGACAGCTTGACATATTCACACCTATGATGTGGTAACTAAGCAGAAGGCACTTCAACAAATTAGAAACACTGCAAGACACCATATGGAAGGTGCAATCAATATCACTCTGCCAAGTTAAAACTGTCTCGTCATAGGTGGCGTTCATCAAACTAGAAGCAATACATGCTAGAAATCATATTCAAGACACAAACCAATATCACACTGCCTACTTAAAGGTGTCCCATCGTAAGTGACCGATGCAGGATACACAAGAAGAGTAGTTTCATGTGAGAACATGGTGTGATAGACAGATATAGTATGTACCAAAAACAGGAAAGCGTGTCATATTCACATGTATCATGTGTAAGCTAAGCAGATGCAGTTTACACTAATTAGGAGCAATACGAGCTAGACACCATATGCAACATGCAACCAGGTATCACACTGCCAAGTTAGAGCAAGCACCTTGGATGGTGGAGTAGGGGAGCGGAGACTTGGACCTTGTAATGCACTATCAGTACAAGGAGAATCGGTACAGATGCTCCGTTTACATTGCTGCAGAGGACAACCATCATCGCCTTCCTTGCTCTTTTCATTCCTCTTTCTTGATTTTGCCTTGTCAAGTCAAACCCACAAGAAAAAGGAATAAAATTTTCTCTTCAGAACTCATTGATGCATGATACTGACGAACACTACTTTCATGTAAGGCAGCCGCATGATAGGAGGATGGAATATGTATGAAAAATAGGATGACGTGACATATTGACATGTATGATGTATAAAGTGTAAACTAAGCACAAGGTGCTTGAACTTGTTAGAATCGATGCAAGCTAGAAACCATATGAAAGATGAAACCAATATCACTCTGCCAAATTAAAAGGGTGCCCTAACAAATGTATTTGACCAAATTAGAAGCAATACATGGCAACAGGCTAGAAATAATATGCAATATGCAACAAATAAAGGTGACTCATCGTAAGTGATTGATGCAGGATACATAAGAGAGGTAGTTTCATGTAAGAATAACATTAACACATAGATGTAGTGTGTACCAAAAATAAGAAGGCATGTCATATTCACAGGTATAGTGTGTAAACCAAGCAGATGCAATTTACCCTAATTAGAAGCATTACAAGCTAGACACAATATGCAACATGCAACCACATATCGCACTGCGAAGTTAGAGCAAGCACCTGTGATGGTGGTGTAGGGTAAGTGCGGTCTTCAGGTACAGAGCTACGTTCAATATCTTCATTTAGGCTTGCTGTTTCTTGAGAATCATGTGGAGAGGATGAAATTGCATTCTTTATAAGAGTATTGCGTCTCATATTAACCCACGCGCGTGACTGTCTCATCATAAGCGATAGATGTAGGATACACAAGAATAGTAGTTTGATGTAAGAACATGTTCTGATAGGCAGATGTAGTATGTATCAAAAACAGGAAGGCGTGTCATATTCACATGTATAATGTGTAAGCTAAGGAGATGCAATTTAAAAAATTAGGAGCATTGATGAGGGATACACAAGAAAAGTAGTTTGATGTAAGAACATGGTTAATAGAAAGACGTAGTATGTACCAAAAACAGGAAGACATGGCATATTCACAGGTATAATGTGTTAACTAAGTAGATGCAATTTACCCTAATTAAAAGCTTTACAAGGTAGACACCATATGCAACATGCAGCCACATATCACACTGCCAAGTAAGAGCAAGCACCTGTGATGGTTGTGTGGGGGAATTGCGGTGATCAACTAGAGAGCTACGTTGACTATCTTCATTTAGCCTTGCTGTTTCTTGAGAATCATGTGGGGAGGATGACACTGCACTCTTTAAACGAGTAGGGCGTCTCACAGTAACCCACTCGGGTGACTGTCTCATCATAAGTGATTGACGAGGGATACAAAAGAGCATTAGTTTGATGTACGAACATGGTTAATAGACATATGTAGTATGTATCACAAACAGGAAGGCATGCCATTATCAAAGTATAATGTGTAAAGTAAGCAGTTGCAATTTAACCAAATTGAAGCAATACAAGCTAGACACCATATGCAACATGCAACCACATTTGACAGCGCGAAGTTAAAGCAAGCACCTGGGATGGTTGTGTGTGACAATTGAGATCATCAACTGCAGAGCTACGTTTACTGTCTCCAACTGCTGACACTACACCCATTAGAGCGATGAAACGCTTAGTGCTTATATTCGAAATACACTGGAGCGACTTTTGTCTTTTCTTTTCTGCATTCATCAACACTGCGTTAGAGTCTGAAATACCTATGCAAAAAAAACAATAGTGTGAGTATGGGTGAAGTGTGTGCACAATTAGTACAGTGTAAAGGTAGCAGATAGCAGGTCGGTGAGAAATAAATGACGGGAGACATATGATATCTCTACAACATGCATGGCACACTAAATTACTACAGGATTCTATGAAAATAACAGTCGACTGAAAGCAAATAGGTCAGTCCATTTTTTCTACACCGCCCGATGTACAAAGAACGGGCAGATTGCCTTCATCTACCTCCAGCCAGTCAGTGTTGACGATCTTCCTCGAAATGCCAGCAACCATCGGCCTAGTATTCCTCCCCTGCCTGCGCCCCTCCCCTCAACCTCACCGCACTGCCGTGCTTGGCACCGCCCCCCAGCCATCCATTCAAGCCTCGCCGACCTCCAGATCGGGCGCAAGCAGCTCCTGCAGCCCACACCCCTATGATAGACATCGATGCGCCGCTTCCCCGGGGAATAGGCGGAGTAAGTGCTCCGCGCGCCTAAGCGGGTGCTGCTTCTTTTAATTGCAGTTCGACTGACCCTGAATTGAAATCCATGCGGGCTACTGACCTCTAGCAAAGGTGAAATAGTAAAAAGGAGGATACCTTGTGCATTTAGTATCACGAATAAGATGCAGTAAGAAGCGCTCAACTAGTTTCTTTCGTGGGATGAATACGGTGTGAGCGGAGACGTAAGATTTGCACGAATAAGGGAAGAGGAGTACCTCTTTCTGCTGGCAGTGCTGTGTCCTCCTTCTGTTTTTTCGATGATCTTCTTATTGTTCGTCGGAAACCAGAAGTTGTGGAGGACGGTGCAGCCTTGGACAAACCCATGGCCAAGTTGTTGAGTGTGGTGCGGTGGCCGTCTGTCGGCGGCGGGGAAGCAGATCCGAGGCGGCGAACGATGGCGTAGCGGAAATAGTTCCGATGCGGTGGACGGTTGCGACAGTGGAGCCGCGGCAGTGAGGTGCAAGACGGCGTGGTCGGAGTGGTTCTGGTACGGCGCACGTCGGTGTCGGTGTCATGGAGGCAACTCTGCCTCGGCTTCAGCTGCTAAGTCCTTGAGGGTGTTGCGGTTGCAGTTGCATTGGACAACGACGTCGGGGTACCGACTCCGGCATGATGGAGGAGGGCGGCGGTGGATTGTCTGCTATGGGGTGGAGGACGGAGGAGGCTGGGGTTTCGGGGCTGGTGGAGAGGGCGTTTTCACGCCCACGGAGTATGAACGGGGGAACGGAGGGAGGCGGGGAACTAAGGGGGAACAATGTTTTAGTTTGAGACGCGCTTGTTTGAAATTTGGGGAAAGTTACAAACTTTGCCCCCATCTAAAATTTTGGACATATTGCGGGTTGGGGGTAGGACAGTCATGTCAGGTGTCCCAAATGTGGGCGGGATAGATTTCGGCCGAGCGCATCGGTGTTTAGGCGCCCACGGCATATGAATGCTTCTCGGAGGCAGTTGAGACTGGCATCTTGGTGAAGTTACAAACCTACCCCGGTTTAGACCTTTGGACATCGGGCTGATAGGCTACACGGGCCAGAGTCAGGACAATAATTTCCTACCACCAAACATTAGTCTCGCGCGGTTTCGGGTGACCAGAGGCCTATTTGGCGCTTCGTTCAATATTTGGGAGCAGAAGCATTAACGTTTTCGGTTCTCTTGAATTGAACTTTCAGGATTTTTCAAACTTCACAAATCTATACTCTTGAAAATCCAAAAGCTACGATTATTTTGGAATGGAGGGGGTACATTTGAATATACATTGTACACGAGTATATATTTAAAAAGAGGCAACTTACCTCAGTTCATGCATGGTTCGAGATATAATCTCCTTGGTTGCAAAACAAGTTAGATATGCGTATGAATATATATAGCATATTCAAACTCACAACAAAGATTGATTCCCCCTTTTACATCTGATTTACAAATGCCTCGGGTTCAAATAGATGAATGCACTTCCTATGAATTCGAATCTTCGAAACCCCCTTTATGTTGAATTCAACATGTATTCTATTTCGTAGCTAGCAATTTGGAATGTATCCATGCAAGTGACAAATGTATAAAGTGCTTCACACTAACAACATGGAGCGCACTAATTAATGTTCATATACGAATTGCAAAAGCATCCATTGCCTATATTTCAAACCGCTCTCACTCTATGGATCGATAATATGAAATAAACACATGCACATGCTAGAATTCAATAGAGTATGGGTGTCTGATAAACCGATTTTCGTCCATACGCAATTTTCAAAATTCATGGTCTCATCAAAAAATAATTATGCCATTTATATTTTAATTTAATGCGTAGAACCGCCTTTTACACGTAGATGCACTATGCCTCGCCCCGTTCTCACAAATGCATTATATATCTCTCTATCTAACGCATAAGTGCACACACTTTATATGCATCGGTATTTCTCTTTCACACATGCTCACAATCTCTCTCAGGGTGTCGGGGTGTCTCACGCGCATGCTCTCTCCGTTTCTCTCTCTCTTTCTGACTACTATGTACCACTCTTTTCACTAATCTCAGTTGGAAAACACTATTTCTCTCACATGCATATATACACACACGGTCTCTACTAGCCCTCTATACGCACATATATGTGCCTACGTGTCTCCCGCATGCACATTATCTTTAGGCCTCTCTCGCACAAATTGCCCCCCGACACACCTCTCTCTTAGTAGAGATATGATTTCATCATATCATTCGGTAGGATATCCCTGGCTGTTAGGCTGGATGGTAATACGAGGCAAAGTTTTACCCTAGTTCGGATCGGACCCTTGTAGTTGAAGAAAGAGCCTACTCCTGGTACTGTATATTAGTGATAGGGGTGTGTACAAAGTACACGTGAATACCAAGCATTGTGCGTATGTGTATACTATCGACGAACTAGCCCCCAAGCTTGTATAAAATACTAAGGGCCCAGGGTTACAAATCATATATAATCGGCTTACACCAGTGGGGATAGAGTCCTACGCGACTCTGGTAGCTTCGTGTTGTACGCCGAGTCCTCCACATGGGTCTTCGTATAACACGTCTCGGTCCAACCTATATGTGGCGCAGGATGGAACCGACCCATGAGTCTTCATGTTGACCTACCACAACTAGAAATGATGTGCCCACCACACCACACACGCAATCGGCCACTAAGAAAATAAGCATATACAATAGTACAACGGTATCTAGCTCACGATACGTCTCCATATTTTGTTGATGACACTGACGGACTGTGCATTTGATGCGTGCTCCGTATTTTGTTGACGACACTTATGGTCATTGTATTTGAAGCGAAAGCACGATATGGTCACTGGACTTCAGAATAAGCTCATCACGGTCACCACATACAATTTGTCGTGCTAACAAACATGTGGTTGGATGGTTAGGAGGACAGTGGTTTCTCGAGCCCACCAAGGTTAAAGTCCCGGTGCTCGCATTTATCTTGTGTTAATTTCAGTATTTTCTGGCAATGTATGTTCAACGGGAGGAGACGTTCCACTCGACTACGAGGCACCTATGGTGACTTCGTAAAATCTCAAGATCATATATGCTGGCCCACTCTCTCGAAGGTGCTCATAGGGGTATGGTTCGCGTGTGTGCGCTTATAGCGGTGAGTGCTTGCGCTTATATATGAGCCCTTGCATCTGTACCGTGTTAAACAAATACATGTCATGATTATACAGTCAGTGGCTCACCCGTACAACTCCATATTTTGTTGATGACACAATACATTGACCAGTCAAGCATTCCACGCGGCGCAACTAGTGTTGCACCATCAGGGCGCGTAACCGTGGGGCCCACCTGTCAGCCCATATATGAAAGAAAGAAATGGTAGTTTGAGTCTGTACTGTGTTAGTAAAATAGGAGTACATTTTAGGGTGATCATACGGTCACTGGCTCACCATACAGCTCTGTAATTTGTTGATAACATGATCAATTGACCAGTCAAACGGTCCACATTCAGCAGCGCACATTACCATAGGGCCCACCCGTCAGTGCGTAATGAAGGACATAAATGGTAATAAATTAGTGATCGGTGGGTATTCGAAGTCGTGAGACCTCTAGTTGGCAGTCACCGGCGGTTGGGGGGCGTTCATTGGGCGGTGGGGTGGGGATCGCCTGAGAAAAA
>NC_057810.1:487141661-487153838 GCF_018294505.1 Triticum aestivum | reverse complement strand
GGCCACAGGCGGCGGGGGCTGGCGGTTCGGCTAGTGGTGGCTGGCGGCTCAGGGGGTGGAGTTTGATGATAAACTGGAGGCCCTTGATTTCATATCCAACGGCTGGAAAATCTAATGCCTAGAGATGAAGAAGTCAGTCGACTGACATGTAGCCTCACCCCGCATGTACACCTGCACGCACGCAAGACACGCACGCATGCAGGCATGCAACACTAACACATACACATAACATACACACGCACGCAAGCTGGCATGCAACACTGACACGTACGCATGCACTCACGAACACACGCACGTACGCACCCATGCATACAACACTGAAACGTACCCTTGGACGCACGCAACACTCGCACGCCTGCATGCACACAACACACGACGCAAGACACACGGTCAACCTATACGTGCATGCACCCTTTGTTAAGGACATGGATTGTTACGGGTATTAATCAATCTTATCTGTGATAAGCAGAACATTGATGTTTGCAGCGGTCTTTATGAATCACAACTTATCCAATGGGCTATGAACGTAGTAGGCTTATCTACATGAAAAAGATGACGTCACACTCAATGAAAAATCATCGGTGTATGAATTGCCCGCTTCTGACCGCCCTGGCCCACCAAAGGTTCCTCTGTTGTGCGCTGCCTGCGTTGGGTCACTGACATGCAGGCCATGCACCCAAAGAGCCCACACGTCAATGGAAGAACGACGTGGTGTCCTAGGTCAGAATCGAGGGCACCACTCGCGGCACGCCCGGCTGAACACGCCTCCGTGCCACATTCAAATGCCTCCAAGAACCCCGCCCATGTGGAAGCCGAGAAACCGACTCTGGACACACGTCCATTCATGACCGGGCCGGTGTTAAACGCAATGACGGTCGAGCTCCTCCCGTCCGCCGTCTATTTAATCTCCTATTTAAACGAGGCCAAACGCCGGCCAAGAATCGCACACCTCCGCCGCTCCCCAATCTCCTCCACCATTTTGTCCACTCTTACAATGGCTTACGAAGAGTAGTTATTCCGCATCCAAGCCGGTTGGGTAGCCCGCCGAATACGAGCTATGCAGCTCGCTGATCCACCTCCCTTCCCTCGCCCGACGGAGCCAGTTGCCGCCCCAAGCCAGCACGCGGTTCAGCAACTCACCGCTCCAGGCCCGCTCGACAAGGAGCAGCGCACGGGCGTCATTGCTGTCGTCCACACCGCCGCCTCATACCACGTCTCCTGTTTCTGTGGCCGAGACTCCCATGCCGGCGGCCGCGCCATGCAAGCAGCGACAGAAGCCGGGTGCACAGAGAGCGACGAGTCGGTGGCCAGCGCCTCCGCATCCGCCGCCATCATCGAGGAGAAGTAGAACATGGGAGGCAGCTGCCGCTTGGGTCCCATGAAGGACACCGCGGAGGCGACGCCGGCATACACAACAGGTGTCTTACCGAATCCTTTTGTTGTGAGGACCTTCGTAGACCCCGCATGGGCTCCACGGAAGAGGGGAATGTTAGGATGAACTCGAGCCGGTGCCGGCCATGGCGAAGTAGTGGCCGGTGATGAACTCGAACCGGTGTCGGCCACCATCATCTTTGGCACCAGCCAATGATATGAGTTGGGCAGTGGGGAAGCGGGCCGTCCTTTGCACTGAAGCATATACCTCCGGGGCTCCCGTCAGTCCAGTGATCGTGCTGCCGGACATGAGGAACACAAATCGATCGGCGTGCGACCATTTAGGCCAGGAATTATATACCTGTGCTGTCTAGAACTAGCACCGCGTAGTTCATTTGAATGTAATGAAATCCGTCATGTTTGTATGAAAATCCGGTATTTTATATGATTTCCGTTGTTGTTTATATGAAATATCAGTTTATCTATGTGTTTGCGTGAATTTCGTTCGGTTGGTTGATTTGCTGCCGTAATGTGTGCGGCTACGGTTGGATGGCGTAATTTGCGGGTCGCCGGTCGGTCTGCGGGCGGCTCTGGCGGCGTTGTGGGACAAAAAAAACACAACTCGTGCGAGCTCGTCTCCAACATGCGCGCTCGAGGATGCATGACAGCATGAGCACCCGAGCCATTCCTCGTTCATTGGTGGCGAAGGCACCGGTGGACAAAAGGGTCACCAATATTTTGGCTACCCTGGGCAAGATCCAAACATCCCCTCCCAATAGATTCAAATCCCTTGTTTGCCATGGACCATGTGTTGTTTTCATGGACTAGCAAGATGCCCGTGCATTGCACGGAACATCAAGATGCATTTTTTTACAAACTCCTGCATGCATGCAAGGGATAATTAATGTCCTCCTTTGCTAGTACCAGGAGGCAAACACCATTAATATTGCATCGATTAGTCTTAGTGGCCTTGTTTATCTACAAATTGTAATTTTGATAATGACCCCTTGTATATAAAAATGGAGGGAGAAAGATGAGAGATAAGGTGAGGAGGAGTGGGGCATGGTGGTGACTGGTGGTCGGACTAGGCGGAGGCATGGGGATGGACGGCGCATTATGTCTAGGTTTGTATCTCTCTCTCTCTCTCTCTCTCAGCCACATAGGTGGGGGACGTGCACGAAGAGAAGAGGTGCACGCACGGCGCACATACTCCCGTCTCTTTCCCAACCACACCTGCGCGGGTACATGGTGGAGCTCATTTCTGTACAAAAAAGGCAGCCCACATGGTAATTTGACACGTGTACTAGTTGTCCACTTGGTGGAGGGAGGATCGTCTACCACGGGTGAACAAACAAATTGCGACTTGACGTGTTATGTTAAAAAAAGAGGCAAACCATGTGGGGCCTACCTTAGAGGCAACTCGTAGAACGAGGAGAAGCTTGCTTAGTACGCCGTCTCCCCCGCCCATGGGCGCGGTGGCTCGCAGGATGACGTGAAGCTTGCTTACGAGTAGTAGTAGTAGTAGTACTCCTACTACTGTACGCCTTACGCCCGCTCCCTCGCCCACGCACGCGGTGGCTCGCAGCACGAGGAGACAATTTTACTACTCCCTCCGTTTACTCCTCGTCCCTACTACGTACCTTGGTTAGTACTCCCTCCATTTACTTATACAAGGCCACTATAAAAAAATACATATTGCATCTATACAAGGCCACAAAAAGTAATCGAGACAAAAGTTACTACTCCCTCCTTTCCAGTTTATGGCTCAATTTCAAAATCTCTCCAACCAAGGTAGACGGTGAGTGGTCGAATTAATTTCGTAGTTTGCACAAGTAATTAGTACGCTCGTTTTTCTCAAGAAGTTATGTTTACCGAGGCATTAATTAGAACGAATGCATGAATGACCACTAAATTTCCATGAACTTGTACATGCATTGGTTAGCTTCCTCTTGACACTGCTTGTGTTGGGTGATCTAATGCACCTCGAAATCCAACATGTAATGGCACTACTACTAGTATAGTAGAATTGAGACTTATCAAACGGAAAACGAATGTTTTTTAGATGAGCCCTATAAACCCTAGTGGGTACGTACTCCGTAAAAATAGATTTTTCCAAAACTAAGTCGCTCCCTTTCATGAATTCTGTAGTATACTCCTCTGTCGACGCTCCCTTTCATGAATTTTGTACTTCCTGTCGCCGACATGTGGGACATATAGCAACTGGGTCGACGTGTCAAGCACCAAATAACAATGCAGAACAGCAGGGGGGACGCACCCCACTCGTACCGGCCCAGTAGTAGTAAAGAGAAATGAGACGTCAAATCACAATGCTGCACCTTCCCAGATGGACGAAGCAACCATTATTTCATACTTCGGTTCACCATCATCTCAAACCACATAGTATTGCTTCTGCCTCGAGAGGGACACATGCATCGCCTTGGTACATCATGACACGTGGGACCGCATGACATGCCATGCTCCTCCGCCGATTGCTCGGTAAAATCACCTCATTTTTACTATACTTCCTCCGTATCGGTTTACTACATGGCATGCACGTCGTTCTAGGTTGAGAATTTAACTGGCTATATATGTGATGAACAATACTCTAGCCTTTTAAAAAATGTATACTTTTGTACAGTAGTACCATTGATGGATTGCGCCATGGAGCAAAAATTGAAATTAAAAAAAAAGGTGGTACATATAGAGAACGCTCATTGCCAAATTATGCATATAGTACTATTAAAAAAGCTAGTACGTGCTTAATTGGGGTGCTAAATTCTATTAAAGAAATACTATTAGTATGTACATACTGAAGAGTTAAAGTAACGAGAAGAAACATAACATAGTTCTGCTGGGGGCTCAACGCAACACACCCCTCAAATTAAACTAAGAACACCTGAAATTAAACTATGCAACTAATCCGGTAGACACTGCATTAGAAGTTTAGAACCACCATGAGCAACGACACTGCCACCTTACTCGAAGTCCTCGTCCACGTCCTTGACTTCGTCCTTGTCCCTCTTCCTCTTGGCCGATACTTCTTTGCTTGAACCACACACTTGGATGTTGCTCTTCATCCAACCCTTGTAGATATTGAAACAAAGGTAGCCATCCATTGCAGCATAGTGGATGTGGTCTATATCTAGTACATTCCACTGCCATCCATGACGATGAAACGTGTAATGAGGTTTCTCCAGTTTACGGTACTAAGGATGAACCATGGCTCCTGCCAGGGTCAGCATTGAAGGCTGACGAGAGGACAGCAGCCAATTCTTCTAGAGGTCAGATGGGTTGCCTACAATGAGGCCTATCCGACCCAGGACTTCTTTGTTGTTCTTAAAGTCTACAGTAACAAATTTCACTGTTTTGTCATTGAGGAAGTTCTTTAAATCCTGGCACTCAACGTCGCCATGGCATATGTGGTAGACCAAGCAAACGTTATGTACGCAAACCTGGATCATGGCGGGCTTCTTCCTCTCTTCGTCCTTTAGATCCTTCTCTCATCCCAGGACTGTGGTGTACTTAACATCTAGCCCAGTGACCCACTCATCATCTGAGTTTCGAACATGTGTCTGAAGCAAGAAAGGCATCCTTTCACCATCCTGGAAGAACGGGTGTAGATGACGTCGAACTCATCGCCGGTGATGGTTTTAACCTTGTACACACTGCCGATCGTGGAGATTTGGGATGCCATGGATTTGGGAGGAGGGTTAGGATTAGTGGAACTGCCGTAATGTGAATGGACGAGACGACTAGGAGCGAACTGTAGTATTGAAGGACGTGCGGGGACGAGTAGGAGCGAACTGCCAGCGTGCGAACGGCAGGGTAGTGGCTTTCCATTCTCCCATGGTATGGGCTTCCGAGAGCCCTTGGATCTGAGATCGAACGGTTGCATGGCGTGATTCTAGACCTATGGGTGAATATCCTATCCTGGAGGGTTATTCTGCAAATTTTCAGCAACTTAGCATGCGACAGTTTGATCTAAGATCCAAGGGCTGCCAGCAGCCCGTATCATGGTCGCGCATACCACGACCGTCGCGTTGCTTGCGCGGTCGCGCCCTTGGTGATTTAACATGGTGCGTTAGGCTATCAGATGTTGGCATGTCATACATAGTCATTACTTAGTCACTCATACCACAACAAGGTTGGCTATAAGTGTTTTTTTTACTTCTCTCTATCTCTTTCTTCGTACTCCCTCCGTCCTATAATATAGGAACGTTTTTGACACTAATGTAGTGCCAAAAACGTTCTTATATTATGGGACACAGGGGTTACTAGTATTTATTGCATTTGCCAAGGAGTGACCTCTTCCAATGAAATGGTGTTGCTAAGTTTGCTTCATTTAATTAGGTATAGACTCAAAATTGTCTTTTCACCTAGGTACACGCGCTTAGCACTGTTTCTTCCTTGGGTTACCAAACTAGTCTCTCTCTTCTTGATTAACTTGCCACGTCAGACTTTATGCCTATGTGGCAAGCTTAGCACCTGTAGGAGCAAGTAAAAGCAAGTACAATAGTGCGCTTTACATGGCATTTTTGCATATGTGGAGGAAAGAGAGGCAAGGAAAAAGTGGAGAAGTGGGCTCTCATGCAAGAGCCAGCCTGTACTACATGGTGGAGCATTGGGAGAGGCACCTGTATGGAGGTGGTCAGGAATCGGGAGACTCACGCCGGTCGTAGCACCGCAGTTAAAATGATAACGGCAAGTCAAATCACGGGGCCCCACCTGTCCAGCAGTAACTCGCTGTCAAATCACACAGCCCTACGTTTGCAGCAGCCTACTCCCTCGTCTTCTCGCATCTCTGTCGAACCGCCCTCAACTTTTAAATACAACTATATCCGCTTAAGAATCCAATGATATACTTTTTGTGACATGGTAACTCATACTCCCTCCGTTCCAAAATAGATGACCCAACTTTGTACTAACTTTAGTACAAAGTTGGTTCATCTATTTTGGAATGGAGGGAGTATTTAGTTAGTCAAATGGATGACCTAGAACTACGTGCAGCCCTATAAACCGAGACGCCTAAAAATAAAAAACCGAGACGGAGAGGGTAGTTCAGCATGTATCTTTTTAGATCAATATAGTTGGGATTCACCAAGGAGCAAAACCAAGTGGTAGGCTGCTCTTGTCGTGTTGGCATAGCAACTCGAGCAGGGTCAGTCCACACAAGAAATGGCGACACACTTAACAGGGCCCCTTTGGCCGACATGTGGCTCATCCACCGTCTTTTTCCACGTGTGATGCACCAAATTACAGTTCGGAGCAGCAGTTGGAATTGGAGGCACCCCGGTCATAGCGCCACAGTAGTAGAAAATGAGCGATGAGGGGTCAAATCACAAAGCCCCACCTTTCCCGCATTAAGCTGGACGAACGAAGCAACCATCATTTCACTCTAGGGCGCAAGAGGATAAAGAAAAGAGAAAACAATGATGCATGCGGCAGCTACCTAGGGCACCCTAGGGTAGGGGTCTCCACTACAGATCCTTTTTTTTGAAAGCGCCTCCACTACAAATCAGCTTCCCCCTCACCCTCTTGAAGAAAACCGATGATGAGTGCGGCGATAGGGTTTGTAGGAGTACTACGGCGTGCGGGGCCATGTTGTAGTAAACGGGTTCGAGTCGATGCCTTAAATATGTGTGGGCCGCTTGGTTTTACGGGAACGAGGCAGCATTTTGGGTTCGGGGACCAGTGGAGATATAGTACGTACAAATAATTGTGGACGTAGGTTCGACCGAAAGGCAATAATGCATGGGCCCTACATTTTGATATACCCGGTGCCGCGTGAAATTTGCTACTCTACTCAAAACTAGTAAGGTACACATGTATTGAACGCATGAGATTTCGAAACCAAATTATGAATAAATACACACTATAGCATGTAAAGCTTTGAGTCATATATGCATGATGTAGATGTTTGTTTAGTTCTTATAGTTCATTTCATTCAAAATCAATTAGTTTTATAAAAATGTTAAGATTCATGGGGTTGTGAATTGTAAATCATAAAATAAAAAACAATAATGGCAATTCATTTAGAAAATAATAATCAATTATGATACAGAAGATTCTAGAACAAAGGAGAAGTGCTTGTGTTTTGACGTTTGTGCATTATGCTTAAGTTCAACCATATGGAGTCTTCTAAATTGTACGTGTGGAAGATCTGGTGGAATGTTGATGATATCCAACGGCCAGTAGTGCTCGGATTTGCCTATATCTACACTGTTGGATTAGCTTCATCCAGCGACCATCTTTCAAAGTTATCGGCACACTATATAGTTCTTGTGTCATAGTTGCATGTTTTGGAAAAAAGCTACTAGTGGGTTGTACTATCTATTTAGGAATAGAAGATGTATACATGGAAGTTGTAGGGAAAGAGATGACATGGAGCATCTCAATTCCTATGAGTAGGGATTGCAAAAGAGATGTCATTTGGTTCACATCATAGGAACTTTTCTATTGAATCTAGAGATGACATGTATCTCAATTCCTATGAGGAGGGATTAGAAAAGAGATGTAATTTGGTTCATATCATACGAACATTTCTATTGAATATACGCTAATGTTTATTTTCCTTTGAAATTAAGGGAGTATAGGAATCCATTCATATGAACCAAGTGGCTCTAAAGCTATAGAAATGATATCATGTTTATTTCCTTTGAAATGTGGAGTATATGAATCTATTCCTATGAACCAATTGGATCTAAAGAAAAAAAATCCTATAAAAATCATATCATATAGAGTTCCTGTGATATTCCTCGACACTAAAGGATGGTTGAAATTGCTGCGGGTGATACGATGGTCTTTCTTTGTAGACTCCTCACCCAGCTTTATAGTTACCACTCGAAGATGAATGAAATGATATATACAGGGCATTCTACATGTGCAATTTGGTACACAAAAACTCGGCAAAAGTTTGCGAGGTTCGAATTTTCAATAAAGCTATATGCACTGCATTTCGGAACGGAGGGAGCATACAACAGTTGCTAACACTCATGTGGAAGATTTGTGTGTAGGAGGAGTGGCTGTTCTGTTAAATGACATGGCAAAACTGACACTGTCGGACGCCGATCTAACGGTTCTTACGGTGTTCGTCAGGAAAAGGCTTGTGGCGAACATTTGTCGGATAATGATTTACGGACACATGCATTGCATTGATACGTGCCCCCCTCTCTCTCACGCACATGCACCCTCACGAGTCACGACTCTCCCGAGTCCTCTCGCAGACTCGCACGTCGCACCCACCATCTATCTGCAGGTAGATGTCACGCACATATGTGCTCTTCACACCCTACCCTCAGAACTTCTAAAAAACAAAAGACGGCGCGCACATTTTATTTTAGCTCACACGTCACACACTTATACTATTACTCTTGCGGCGAATGTTGTTTGGGCATAGTATATTGTACTCTCACGAAGAGAAGCGGTGCACGCACGCACTAGTTCTCTCACACCCACTTGCGGGTACACGTAGGAGCGCATTTTTTGAAGCTGGTACAACAAAATCACTCCACTATATATAAAAGCAGGAGCCTTAGCGCTTGCTTTACTAGGGTTCCTCTCGTTCACTCTCTCATGCTCTCCAGATCTAAGCAACACATAGGTGGCCACACTCTCTCTCAGCTCACGGCTGGTCACAGATCCAGCCAGACAACCTCGACCGGGGCAGGGTGTAGGTGCATCGTTCACGCTGTCGTCGACGGCGAGGGAGGAGACCAACGGCTGCCCGCGCGTCCCGATCGGCGGCCGTGCCGTTCTCTCCGAGAGAGCGCCAGCTCGGGAGGGCCTCCAACCCCTTCTTCCTGCCTGCGGTATTGTGGCCAAGATGCGGCCTCCCGACGCCGTCTTTGCCACATGCCGACGACCCTCAGGTATATATTCCTTCGAAACCTGCCTTGCTCTACTGCCCCAGCTCCCTTCGTGTGGATCCTTTTCTACTTCTGTCCGTTGTTCTAGAGCCACCTAGACTTCTACTATTATTAGAGGTAAACCTAGTTCATACAGTCGACTCTAAGCGTTGGTTCAAACAGGGAAGAAAGTGGGAAAGTTGTAGCATGAATCTAGGACTTGGTTCTAAAAGGAAAAGGGGGAAAGTAGTAGATACCTGCTGTCCCTACGCCAATATCGCTACCGTTAATGTAAAATCACATGAAGCATTAAGCAATGCCACCTAATGTCACTATAAGTAATGGTCTAGTGTCGTGGATAAATTGAAGCAATGCCACCACCATTTTATGAAGTGCTTCCGTCTTGCTTTATTTCCCATGAATTGTGTTTTTGCAGTTACACTTAAATCTCACACCACTAACATTGCTTCATCCCAGTGGAACTGCACAAATTTGATTCCACATTTGCTGACCATGTGCTACTCTCATGACAGTAATACTAATGCTATTGTTCTACATGTTAATCTAGTGGCATTGTTGATGTGATGTGATGCTACTTACTTAAGGACTCTTCATACTGTCAATCTAGTGCCAATTATAACACAATAGATGATGTTGTTAATCATACGCCACTGCAAATATCTGTCACTGTTTAAATAACCGTATTTCGTATTTGCGCAAACAGGGATGTTTGTCTCGATATCGTTTCGGGATGTCTGTCTCCGTATCGTTTCTATCCGCGCAATCAAAAGCACACACCTCAGTTTTAGTACAACTGCGCAAAATGAGATGGCTATCCCTCGTTGCCTTCGTCTGACCTCCCGTCTTCAAGGTATCCCTGCATTGTTAGTAACTAAGGTAGAATGACCAACGCAATCTAAAAGAAGCTGATTCGTACGTTTTACTTCCTGATTGCAGTGCAGGGACGAGCGAAAACAATTGCATCCTAGTCCAGAATGCACTTTCTACCAGTTCATCCATGGACCGAGGACTAGCTGGCACGGCTGCACGATGGTTTTTTGGATAGGTGCGCGGACAAGAGGCATTGTGGTCTGCTTATTTATGCAAATAACGGTGCTCAAATTTAGTGGAATGCACAAGCATTTCACCTGGTCAGTACAATGCATGGTTCAGTTCATCATTCCAGCTGAGACCACAATTATAATTGGTTATTCTGGAATGAGAGAACCTAACCCTGGATGGTGACAACAAGAAAAAACCAGAGTGAACTCCAGGAAATTTAAGCCTGCCGGGAGGCCCTTTGCTTAGAGAAGCTTTTCTTGTTTTTCCCTGATTTGTAAACCTTCTCACAACTTTGTCTTTTGCTGTGAACTAGTATATGCTTGTTATGTTCTATGAATCATTGAGATGTATAAAATTGCTTAACTTATGCTTTTCAAGTTTTTTATGAAGACGAGTTTAATGCGAGTATTCCACATGAGCGCTGGACTAGCATGTGAACGTTTGGAATTTATTACATTGTGGCCTCAATTAACTGCATAAACCACTGTAACAAGATACATAGTTGCTTATATGTCAGATGGCAGATTGTTGATTGTTAGTTGGTCGATAGCCTAGTGTTGAAGCGAGCTGAGCCAATGTGCCGTGTTTTGCACAACTGCTTACAAGTGGGGTAGCACCAACAGTGTTTACAAGTACTTATGTATACGTCGGCGCAAAGTTCTCGAGCGAGTGCTCTATTTCATCAAAACACACACTGCTTGTATGATAAACCGTGACAAATTATATCTTACCATGCCATATTCATGAAAAAACTAGTGAGGACGCATCTGTTTCGGCAACAATTACAATGGTTCTCACATGATTCACGAGCACACAAAAGTAGCAGCAGTTCCCATAGGGATTCAAACAGAGTACTAGCCCAGAGGGGTCGATAACAGGCAAGGTTCGAATAATTAGACACAATCCAAACTACTATTAAACACTAGATGGGGCAACTATTCCATGCCTCGATCTAATTTGGGCTGGACACAAGACGGACCTTGCCATGAACATCATCGAGGACGTCTCACAACAGCTCAATCCTGTGAACCTTCATGAAGACAACCTTGTGGCCTTGCCACTGATAAACTTGTTTGTGGAGGCATGCCACGTCATCTTCCCGTGTAAGCTTAACAAGAATAGTATGCCTCACAAACGAAGGAGTAGCTTTGAACTTCTTGTGCTTCAGTACACCCTGGACAACACGCCTGACAATAATGATGCTGGAATACAACTCTTCGTCGGTATAACTGCAAATGGCTTCCAGGATCCAACAGCCTAAGAACTCTATTTTCCCAGTGCGTATATTCAGGTCATCCGCCTCATAGCGAGTGACATGTACAACCACACAATCCTTGTCTGCATCAGGGCTCTAACTGAAACAGAAACAAATTCTGAATTACTTTTCAGTATAAGAAACACAAGTTATTTAAACCACTATGTATAGCATGGCATCGAAGCTAATAAAATTTTGCATTATTAATCACCGCATACTTAGATGAAAACCACAATCGAGATCGGCAAAGAAGGAAATCACCTTGGACAGCTCAGCAGGGGGGGGGGGACACATCCTCGAAGGGGTAAAACTCCTGCAGTGCCACGGGGGCTGTAACCTCAAACGGGGCGTTGACCATCTCAGTAGTGGCCGTGAGCGTGTCTGGGGTCGGCTCGGTAGCTGCCTCCATCTTCTTGGAGCTCTCTGTCTTGTGGGGACTAGCCTCCCGTGTCTTCTCCAATATCGGCAGATCTTTGCCTGGTTCTCCTTGGTCCATCATGAAACTGACGAATACTAGGAGACTACTGAAAGGAAAACACAATCGCAATGACAATGAAACAAAAAAGAGAGTGAGGATCGGTTACTGCTTTGCAAAAGTTCTTTTTTTTCTCTGAACGAAAATATACCAACATCACGGATCCGCTT
>NC_057810.1:487113715-487141283 GCF_018294505.1 Triticum aestivum | reverse complement strand
CGTTACTGCCACGCTACGACCGGGGTGACTCTCCGCCTGCATACTGCCTTCTAATTTGGTGGATGGCATTTGGGCCCACGCGCTGCATGGCCCGCATGTAGGTGAACAAAAGTATAATGGCATTCAGTAGAGGGAGACGTTTCAATGACCTAGGAGCAGCCTGAAGCGGTAGAGTGTCTCCACTGTACTAGTAGTAATTGTTTTTCTGGGTAGTTGTAGAGTGTCTCCACTTTACTAATAGTAATTGTTTCTCCGGGCCCAAGACAAAACAGCCCATCCACACTAATAAATAGTAAAATAAATTCAAAAGCCCATATATTTACTGAATGAGAGGCGCTACCCACACCCAGCACACCGCCCCCCCCAAAAAAACCTGGGTGCTCTTCTTCCTCCTCGCTCCCACCCACCTCACGTCAGCTTGCTCCACTCGTACCCCCAAATTCCTCACCTCACTCCTACAGAAAACCCCGACTCCCCTTCTTCCTCACTGCTACAGAAACCCCCAGCTCCCCTTCTTCTTCGCTCGCACTACAACTTATCATGTGGTGAATAAAAATATAGCTCCAAGTAAAGTTACCCATAAACGAAGATGAAAGAGGGGATGCCTTTCGGGGGCATCCCCAAGCTTAGGCTTTTGGCTATTCTTGAATATCTTGGGGTGCCTTGGGCATCCCCAAGCTTAGGCTCTTGCCACTACTTATTCCATAGTCCATCAAATCTTTACCCAAAACTTGAAAACTTCACAACACAAAACTCAACAGGAAATCTCATAAGCTCCGTTAGTGAAAGAAAGAAAAACCACCACATAAGGTACTGTAATGAACCCATTCTTTATTTATATTGGTGTTAAACCTACTGTATTTCAAGTTCTCTATGGTTCATACCACTTAATACTAGCCATAGATGCATCAAAATAAGCAAACAACACACGAAAAACATAATCTGTCAAAAACAGAACAATCTGTAGCAATCTGTAACTCTAGAATACTTATGGAACTCTAAAACTCCTACCAAAATAGGAACTCCTGGGAAATTTGTCTATTGATCTACAGAAAAAATAATCAACGCAAAATCACATTTCTGTGAATTATTAAAATTATTTTCGTCTGTGCAAAGTTTCTGTTTTTCAGCAGAATCAAATTAACTATCACCATAGGTTATCCTATAGGTTCTACTTGGCACAAACACTAACTAAAACATAAAAACACATCTAAACAGAAGGTAGATGCAAATTTTATTACTAAACAGAAACAAAAACAAAAAACACAAATAAAATTGGGTTGCCTCCCAACTAGCGCTATCGTTTAACGCCCCTAGCTAGGCATAAAAGCGAGGATAGATCTAAGTAGTGCCATATTTGGCACTCAATTCTTCAATAGAGCACTTATAATCCCTAGGAGTTTCTTTTTTTAGTGATGATTAAGCTCCTAGGCAGGAAATCAAGAAATTCATTTGTAGCAAAAGGTTCCTTAATGATAGCAAGAAAATTGGGGTGAACACTAATTGATTTGAGATATGCACTTCCTTTACTAGAAGATTCACCCTTATTTTTAGGAACATACATGACCTTGGCAATTTTGGTAGGAGCTGTTGGGGTATTTTTCACAGCTGAAAAGGCAGACCCTAAATTGGTGATAATGTCCTACAGTTTACCAATTCTTGTAGAATCAAGATCTATTCTTTCATTAACTATAGGTTCTTTTTCTTTAAAAAAATTCAAAGTAACTCCAACCCAAGATCCATATTGGGAAATTTGATTGTGGATCTTTTTATCAAAATTTTCAATTAACTCAACAGTGGCAACTTTATTTTCAATAATTTCAAGCCTTTGCATCACATGTTCCAAAGTTAAGATAGTTCCATTAACCAAAAGAGGGGGTGGACCAAACAAATCTAACATGGAATTATAAGCATCAAAAGTGTTGCTACCCAAGAAGTTCCCTCCGGTAATGGTATCAAGAATATATCTATTCCAAGGAGTAATGCCTACATAAAAATTGTGAAGAAGAACAGAAGTGGAGTGCTTCCTTATGGATCTATTTTGAGCATTGCAAATTCTATGCCAAGCATCCTTTAAATTTTCTCCCTCCCTTTGTTTAAAATTAAGAACTTCATGATCGGGAGTATTAACGATAATAGGAGGACTAGCCATAGCGACGAGCACACAAAAGGCAAGCAAAAGAGAGAGGAGATTGGGAAAGAGAGGGCGAATAAAGCGGCAAGGGTGAAGTGGGGGAGAGGAAAACGCGAGGCAAATGGCAAATAATGTAAATGCGAGGGAGATGAGTTTGTGATGAGTACTTGGTATGTATTGACTTGAGCGAAGACCTCCCCGGCAACGGCGCCAGAAATCCTTCTTGCTACGTCTTGAGCTTGCGTTGGTTTTCCTTGAAGAGGAAAGGGTGATGCAGCAATAGTAGCGTAAGTATTTCCCTCAGTTTTTTGAGAACCAAGGTATCAATTCAGTAGGAGGCTCCTCAAAAGTCCCACGCACCTACACAAACAAACAAGAACTCACAACCAACGCAATAAAGGGGTTGTCAATCCCTTCACGGCCACTTGCGAAACTGAGATCTGATAGAGATAATATGATAAGATAAATATATTTGGTATTTTATGATATAGATTTGAAAAGTAAAGATGCAAATAAAAGTAGACTGAAAGCTTATATGATAAGAGATAGACCCGGGGGCGATAGGTTTCACTAGTGGCTTCTCTCAAGATAGCATAAGTATTACGGTGGGTGAACAAATTACTGTCGAGCAATTGATAGAAAAGTGAATAATTATGAGATTATCTAGGCAATGATCATGTATATAGGCATCATGTCCGTGACAAGTAGACCGACTCCTGCCTGCATCTACTACTATTACTCCACACATCGACCGCTATCCAGCATGCATCTAGAGTATTAAGTTCATAAGAACAGAGTAACGCATTAAGAAAGATGACATGATGTAGAGGGATAAACTCATGCAATATGATATAAAACCCATCTTTTTATCCTCGATGGCAACAATACAATACGTGCCTTGCTGCCCCGGCTGTCACTGGGAAAGGACACCGCAAGATTGAACACAAAGCTAAGCACTTCTCCCATTGCAAGAAAGAACAATCTAGTAGGCTAAACCAAATTGATAATTCGAAGAGACTCGCAAAGATAACTTAATCACACATAAAATAATTCAGAGAAGATTCAAATATTTATCATAGATAAACTTGATCATAAACCCACAATTCATCGGATCTCGACAAACACACCGCAAAAAAAGAGTTACATCGAATAGATCTCCAAGAAGATCAAGGAGAACATGGTATTGAGATTCAAAGAGAGAGAAGAAGCCATCTAGCTAATAACTATGGACCTGAAGGTCTGTGGTAAACTACTCACAATTCATCGGAGAGGCTATGGTGTTGATGTAGTAGCCCTCCATGGTTGATTCCCCCTCCGGTGGAGCACCGGTGAAGGCTCCAAGATGGGATCTCGCGGATAGTTTTTCGTGGCCGCCTCTGATGTTCTCAGGGTACGTGGGTATATATAGGAGGAAGAAGTAGGTCGGTGGACGCCCAAGGGGCCCACGAGATAGGGGGTGCGCCCAGTAGGGGGCGCGCCCTCCACCCTCGTGGCTTCCTCTATTGCTTCTTCACTTGCACTCCAAGTCCTCTGGATCACGTTTCTTCCAAAAATCACGCTCCCGAAGGTTTCATCCCGTTTGGACTCCGTTTGGTATTCCTTTTCTTCGAAACACTAAAATAGGCAAAAAAAACAGCAATACGGGCTAGGCCCCCGGTAAGTAGGTTAGTCCCAAAAATGATATAAAAGTGTAAAATAAAGGCCATAAACATCCGAAACGGGTAATATAATAGCATGGAACAATCAAAAATTATAGATACATTGGAGACGTATCAGTGTTCCAAGTCGGTTTACAAAGGAAGGAAACTATACATCCGGACGCCAAGCTTGCCATCCACGCAAAGGAGAGTCCCATCCGGAAACGGGAGAAGGCCTTCTATTCTTGTATCTTCGTGGCCCATTAGTCTGGCCCATATCGCATAGGCCGGCTCCCCGAGGACCCCATAATCTAGCACTTCCTAAGTAGCCCCCGAACTTGCCTTCAATGACGATGTTGTATCCGGCTTTATGTCTTTGGCTTTTGCAAGGTAAGTTCCCTATTGTGATTCATATAATTCGGCTTTTGCATTAAATATTGTTCTCTCTAGCTTCTCGCTGCCGTCGCCTCGGCTTCCATGTGTTAGATGAATACGAAGGGTCTAAGTATTTTTACAAATAACTCCTTGACCATGTAGATAATGCGCTTTATAAGAGAGAGATCGAATCTCAGATTCCATTCCTCACCAGATAGAAATCCTTAGGGATAGCCACAAGAAACCAGCCAATGATGGCCAACGCTCCTTGCTCTTCCTCGCATCCCCAAGGCCCTCAAGAAGGTGACTAGGAGAGCTGCTTGGTGTCCCACGCTCAATTGGCCATGCTGCAGGTGCAGGGATATCTCCCTCCATCGGATCTGGTCCCCATTCAAGCAGGATTAACCACCCATAATGGCAAAGCCCTGGTGGAGAAATTCCCCAATCCCAATCCAAGGGAACGGGTGTGATTTTTTTCCTTCTTGCTGAGGGGCGTGGGATTTCCAATCCACCCCTTCTTCAGAGGTCTTCTAGAGTACTATGGTCTCCAACTGCACAACCTCATGTCGGGCTCCATTCTACACATCGCGGGCTTTGTTGCCCTTTGCGAGCCGTTCCTAGGCTGCGAGGCCTATTTTGATTTATGGAGGAAATATTTCTACCTCGTCCCCTGCTCCCAGAAGGGATCTATTTTCGAGGTGGGGGGTACCAAAGTATGGCACAAAGGCGGAACAGGATACCTGCATGGTACTCTGAAGAAGGCATCCGAAGAGTGGCCCTTAGAATGGTTCTCTATTGACTATGTTGTCCTTTCGGACCCTATCCGGCAAGGTCTTCCCGAATTCTCATGTGCTCCTTTCAAGAAGCGCGTCAGCTGGCGTCCCCAAAGCTATGAATAAGAAGATAGTGCAGAGGCCAAGCGGTTAGAGAGCAAGGTCCGAATGCTTGCCCATTCCGGACTATCCATAGTCAAGGTCATGGCGATTTCAATAACGCGATGTGCTTAGCCGCCTCAATCCAGGGGTTTTCCCATGTGGCATTACAATGGTGAGGATGACGCCTCATGTTGCGGGCGCAAGGGTATGGCTAATTTTGCCGCACTGGCCACCACATTGGCTGACCTGTTCAAAGGGAAAAAGGAAGACTTCGCTCGCATGAAGTCTCGAGAAGGTTTCTCCATGTATACCCCCATTGCCTGGGTGAGTCGTCGATTATAGGCCTTAATTGATCTTTTTCCCTTAACTATAGCCGAATTTAATCCGATGGCCTTTAACAAGAATGGAGAAAGGTCGTCGAGGGGATCTACAGCCCCGCCCCACAACCGGAAAACCATAAATCGGGACATTGATCCTGGATACAAAGAATATTCGGATATATTTGTGTATTTTGAGGATGGAGTCTTTTATCAGACGAGCTATGAAGGCACATAGGTGGCCATTATAGCTGATACCCGGCCTTCTTCCTTCCTCCCATGTAAGTACCCAGGAGACATTTCCTCAGAAAGAGTTTTCCCATCGTGACTCACCCATTGCACTGTATTGTGCTACCAAGGTGCAATGCTCGCACCAGCGTACTATAGCAAAGGCGTCCTCTAAGAAGACGACCCTTGCACAAGACGCCTCTCGAAAAAGGAAGGCGGATAATGATACGGGCGGGCCCTCCTCAGCGTTGAAGAGGTATAATCCTTTAGCATGCATTCAATGGATAGACCAGATAATGACGTTCCCTGTGCTGTCATATTGCAGGAGGAGTGTCAGTCGGACTACTTCCGGAGACCTAGCCGGCCATGCACAAACTGATCCAGCCCCAGCCCCTGCCACAAGGACTGGAGGGGATGCAGGAGCAATGCTGGATTGTCATCTCCCAAAGGATTCGGATAATGTTTCCATCACAAATTCTGAAGTGGAGAGTGTGATGGGTCACCGGCGGCGGAGAGCGGCTATGCGCGACCTACATTTTACCGAAGAGGCTTTTAATGCTCTCAGCTTAGCGGATGCTTATATCTGAGCTGCTCGTGATGGAGTTGCTGGAGCCACTCACCAGCTTTCAAAGGATATGCGGGTAAGAATTTTTGGACAAATTCAATGATCATATGCCAATAGCCCCCAAGTCTTGAAGTAGTTGGCCCAACTGATTTAAGAGTCATTACTTTGTTAGGTACTCACAAAGAGGAGTAACAAATTATCGAAGGAGCTTGAAGAATGCCAAACAAAGCTGTCTGCTGCCACCGCCGAACTCGAAGATTTGAAGAAATCTAAGAACGCGCCTGATTGTAAGTGCAGTAGAAGCTCGGAGATAAGTCTCTGTGAATACAATGAGGTTACTTGATTATGCTTTTGTCTCGTTGGTAGGCTCGACAGATCATCTGGAGGAGAAGCTACGAGCTGCTCAAGTAGATAAGAAACATGCCGAAGGGCAAGAAGTCGCAGGTCAACGTGTATTAACACAGACCATTACGAAGAAGACTAAACTACAGGACGCAAACATAAAGCAGGCCGACAAACTAAAGGATTTAAGAGACC
This sequence comes from Triticum aestivum, assembly GCF_018294505.1. NCBI lineage: Eukaryota > Viridiplantae > Streptophyta > Magnoliopsida > Poales > Poaceae > Triticum > Triticum aestivum. Next base: position 487,134,615 of record NC_057810.1, on the reverse strand, counting down.
AATTATCAGATGCTTTGAAGGAGAACAAGAAGTTGAAAGGCGGCATATTCAGTATGCTTTTTAACCTATCTGTCAAATGGTCTCCTATTGTAAAATTTTACAATTTTTGCTTCTGTAGGTGTACTAACCGGATGTCCCAAAGGAGAAGTGTCTAGATTCCAAGGCGACTTGCTACAAGAGCTGTCCAAAGTGCACGAGCGAGCTCGGAAAGCAATGAGGAACATGTCTAAGGCTTTATGGCCATCCAATTCCCCTCCAGGAAGTTTGGATGAGCTTGCAAATTTATTCAAGGGAGCTCGTCACCGGTTGGAGCTATGGAAGATACCAGCATGCCAGGAAGGTGCTCGAGAAGCCTGGGCCACGGTGAAAACACGTTATACCAAGCTTGATCCGAATCATATGGCCCGGGTCGGACCTCAGGGACCAGATGGAGAAGAAATTTCTGTTAGCTTAGTGTATGAGCAAGTGAAAACAACAGCTAAGTTTTCTCAACAGGATTGTAAACTAGACAACCTACTAGAGGGTCTAGAGGAAGAGGAAGTTTTTGAGTCCAAGTAGTAATGTACTTTGTCAACAAACTTTTCTCCAGCTGAATTGTAAAATGATTGTCATGGCAGACTTTCCGCTTTGACCTCCAGAACCCAAGGTTTGGAGTGTTTCCGGATATGTGAAACCATTGATACAACACCAAGGAATGTTCGGAAACTAGGCAGTCCGGTTATAGTTGCTTGAACAGACAAGTTGTATTTGGGGAGTTATGTTATATTACATTGGATCGTAAGAAACATCTTCTAGAGAGAATACTTCCGTTAAGGGTTCCTTTCCCTGGGGGAGCATGCGTTTTTGCGCATACATAAACTGTGATGGAGAGATCATAGTACACTTTACAATTTGGGGGCGTATATTTTAAACTTGGGTTGTTTTTCTCTTGTCCGCCTACTGATCGTTCCCTTAAGAATGCTAGCTTTCGGCTTCACCCGTATGAGGTACACGTCCAGATAACCCGGTTGTAACAATCGCAGAGGTGCTCCCTTTATGCCCTAGACAAACAAGCAGGAACATAGGGCATAAGCACAGGAGCCAGGCAACCCAGCTTGGCAAAAACTTAAGTCATAAAGGTGCATATAATGGCGAAGACATGACACATATGAGTAGACAACACATATATACGGTGAGCTTGATGCTCCAAAAAATAATAATCAGAATAAGCTTCTGTAAGAAGAAGCCCCCAGGTGATCAGGGGTATGTACATTTAATGATGTATATCCCTCGAGTGTGCGGTTGATCCAAACACTGGTAGAAGTAGTAAAAATCGAAAAAAGAGAAAAGAGGGGTGAAAAGGAGAAAAGACGAAAAAAGGTTATAAGTGTAGATTTAAGCATAGAATCTGCAGAGACGAGCAACGTTCCATGGGCTTGGCTCTAAATGATTATCCAAAGTGTTGCGTAGGCGATAGGATCCTCCCATGAGAACATCATCTATGATGAAGGGACCCTCCCATTTGGGTTTGAGCTTGTCCTTTTTCTTCTCTGGTAGGCGCATGATGAGTTCACCGACATTATAAGTCTTTGCCCATACTTCCCTGCTTTGATATCGATGGGCTTGCTGTTGATAAAGGCGGAACAGGCCTTCGCGACGTCGCACTCCTCCTTCAAGCCATCCAGATCATCCTGTCGATCAAACTCGGCCTCCCTATCTTCATACATGCGCACTCAAGGTGAGTCATGAATAATGTCACAAGGCAGTACTGCCTCGGCACCGTACACCATGAAAAAAGGTGTGTATCCGGTCGTGTGATTGGGCATGGTACGCAGCCCTCAGAGTACGGAATCGAGTTCCTCAACCCAGTGCTTGTCTGATTTGTGCAAGGATCGTACTAGTCTAGGTTCAATCCCTCTCATAATCGAGCCATTAGCCCGCTCGACCTGTCCGTTTGTCTGAGGGTGATATACAGTGGTGTAGTCGAGCTTAATGCCCAAATTAGTGCACTAAGTTTTTACCTCATCGGCCGTAAAGTTAGGACCGTTGTCGGTAATGATACTATGAGAGACACCATAATGGTGCACCACACCGGATATGAAGTCTATAACTGGTCTGGCCTCAGCCGTTTTGACTGGTTTGGCTTCTATCCACTTAGTGAATTTGTCGAGCATAACCAGTAAATATTTTTTCTTATGGCTTCCCCCTTAAAGGGGTCCGACCATGTCAAGCCCCCAGACCGCAAAAGGCCATGTAATGGGGATTTTTTGCAAAGCAGTAGGCGACATGTGGCTTTGATTTGCGAAAAGCAGCATCCAACAGATCGATGTACGAGGTCTTGTGCGTCTGCTCGGGCCGTAGGCCAAAAGAAACCCGTACGGAAGGCATTACTTACAATATCCCGAGCGGCGGGATGATGGCCACCAAGACCGGCGTGTACTCTGGCCAAGAGTTGCCGTCCTTCTTCTTCGGAGATACACCGTTGTAAGACTCCGGTTGTACTTTTCTTGTAGAGTTCCCCCTCATGGACTTTGTAAGCCTTCGAGCGTCGAACGATGCGACGGGCCTCCGTCTGATCATCAGGGAGCTTGTTCCTAGTAAGGTAGGCGAGGAAAGGTTTGGTCCATGGCATGATTATAGCCATGATTTCATGTGCCGATGGTGTTATCTTGGTGCCCAAACCACCGATGACATCAGTTCTGTGTTTGGAATCTAGGGGTATGGTCGGGTCTGCAACAATGTTGCCGCTACCGTCCTGCCATACTACGGATGGCTTAAAAAGCCTCTCTACGAAGGTGTTAGGTGGGACGGGGTCGCGTTTAGCACTCATGCGAGAAAGTATGTCTGCCGCTTGATTACTTTCTCGAGCCACATGATGAAACTCGAACCCTTCAAACCGAGCTGAAATTTTGAGTACGACATTACGATAAGCCACCATATTTGAGTCTTTTGCACCGAAGTCTCCATTTATCTAAGATATTGTGAGGTTTGAATCCTCACGCACTTCAAGGCGTTGTATGCCCATGGAGATAGCCATCTGGAGACCGTGCAATAAGGCCTCGTATTCGGCTGCATTGTTAGAATCTGTGTACAGTATTTGGAGCACATAACAAATTGTGTCTCCTGTGGGGGATGTCAAGATGACACCAGCCCCTAATCCGGCTAGCATCTTAGAGTCGTCGAAGTGTATCACCCAGTTGGAATATGTGTCGTATTCTTTAGGGATTTCGGCCTCTGTCCATTCTGCGACGAAGTTAGCCAACACCTGAGATTTAATAGCTCGGTGTGGCTTGTAAATTATTTAAAATGGTAAGATCTCAATGACCCATTTGGCAATCTGGCCGGTGGCGTCCCGATAGTTTATAATATCATTAAGTGGTACTTCGGAAGCGACCGTGATGGAGCACTCCTGAAAGTATGCCGCAGCTTATGGGGTGCCATGAAGACCGCATATGATAATGCCCTTAAGATCATCAAGAGTATATCCAATAGCAGCTTGGTGCTTCCTCAAAATTTTTAATAATAATTCTTCTTCATGTTTTGAAAGGTTAGCACTAATAAAAACAGGATATATCTTTTTCTCATTAAGATACGTGTACTTCAAAGTGTCAGAAATTGTTTTAATTAAAACACAAGATCACCTTTAGGTGGAGGAGGAACTCCTAGAGTTCAATAGGCAAATTGTGTTTTAGGATAGGTTGTTGTTCAAAGAATATTTTGTCTATTTTGTTTCTTTCATGTAAGTGCATATCATTTTCATGGTCTAGCAAATATTGTTCTAAAGGATCAGTAGGAGGCATGAAAATAGAAGCAAGACCGATTATTTCATCCTTATTAGGGAATTCTTCATTATGAGGTTGTTTTCTATACTTAGAGAAATTAAAGTCATGAGACTCATCACCAAAACTGACACCATCAGTCTTTTGTTCACAATCTATCTTAGCATTGACAGTGTTCAAGAAAGGTCTACTAAAGATAATGGGACAAAAGTCATCTTGTGGGGAACCAATAACTAGAAAATCAGCAGGGTATTTTACTTTCCCAAACAAGACTTCAACATATATAACTATCCCAAGTGGTGCGATGGTGTCTCTATTAGCAAGTTTAATAGTAACATCTATGTCTTCGATTTCAGCGGGTGCTATGTAATTCATAATTTCTTGGTAAAGAACAGAAGGAATAGAACTCAAACTATCACACAAGTCACATAAATCATGATAGCAATAGTCTCCCATTTTAACTGAGACAACATGCATGACAACTATGGGTTTATGTTTATATTTTTCATTAGGTTTGGCAATTCTAGTAGCTTCATCACATAAATAAATAACATATCCATCAATATTATCTACCAAGAGATCTTTAACCATAGCGACATTAGGTTCTACTTAAATTTGTTCAGAGGGTTTAGGTGCTTTAATATTACTTTTGTGAACTACAGTTCATACTTTAGCATGTTCCTTTATCCAAACAAGGAAAGGTGGTTTTTCAATATAAGGGGTTGGCACAACTGGATCAACATTGTAAATTATAGTCTCAACTTTAGATAAAACTGGTTCTTGAATTTCTTCTTTAATAGGGGGATCATATTTAAACCACTTCTCCTTAGGGAGATCAACATGAGTGGCAAATGGTTCACAGAAAGAGGCTACTATCTCAGAGTCAAGTCCATATTTGGTGCTAAACTTATGAAAAGCATTGGTATTCATAAAAGATTTAACGCAATTAAACTTAAGCTTAATACCTGACTCTGTACCTTCGTCGAGGTCCCAATCTTCAGAGTTGAATTTAATTCTTTCTAAGAGATCCCACTTGAAATCAATAGTCTTCTTCATTAAAGAACCAGTACCAGAAGTATCGAGCATGGATCGATCATCATGAGAAAGCTGAGCATAAAAATTCTGAATAATAATTTCTCTTGAGAGATCATAATTGGGGCTTGAATATAACATTAACTTAAGCCTCCCCAAGCTAGAGTGATACTTTCTCCTTCACGAGGCCAAAAAATATATATATAATTTCGATCACGATGAACTAGATGCACAGGATAATTTTTTTGGTGAAATTCTCCAGTTCCAAGATCCAATATCATCGCATAGCCTATACCATCCTAATGCCTTTCCCTTCAAATATAAAGGGAAGACCTTATTCTTAGCTTAATCTCTAGGCAAACCTTAAAGCTTAAATAATCCAGAAATTGCATCCTGCATAAGAATTAGCTAGCAGTTGTTCTATCATACCCGAAGTAATTTCATAAGAAATATTTTTAGTATGTGAAGTAGGTTGAGGGGCAACTAATTGTGCTTCCGGTCAAGGTGAAGATACCTTGAAAAAACCTCTCAAAGGAATGTTTTCCATAGTAACAGGTGACAATAAGTTTCAGCACACTATACAAATTTCTCTTACCAATTTCCACTTACCAAGAGCACTTCACTCCCCAGCAACGGCGCCAGAAAAGAGTCTTGATGACCCACAAGTATAGGGAATCAATCATAGTCCTGTTGATAAGTAAGAGTGTCGAACCCAACGAGGAGCAGAAGGAAATGAAAAGTGGTTTTCAAGAAGGTAATTTCTGGACGCACTAAAATTGTCAGTAACAGGTAGTTTGATAGCAAGATAATTTGTAACGAGCCAGTAACAGTAATGGTAAATAAATTCAGCAAGGTAGCCCAATACTTTTGTGTCAAAGAACGGGCCAAGACATTCTCTTATAATAAGCAAATCATTCTTGAGGGCACACGGGAATTTCACCATCTCACTTTCATCATGTTAGTTTGATTCGTGTTCACTACTTTGATAATTTGATATGTGGGTGGACTGGTGCTTAGGTGATGTCTTACTTTAACAAACCTCCTACTTTTGATTGACCCCCACGTGAGCATCCACAACTACGAGAAGTATTAATATAAAATCTAACCATAGCATTAAACATATGGATCCAAATCAGCCCCTTACGAAGTAGCACAAAAACTAGGGTTTAAGATTTTGTCACTCTAGCAACCCATCATCTAATAAATACTCCACAATGCATTCCCTCAGGCCTAAAGATGGTGAAGTGCCATGTAGTCATGTTCACATGACACTACTAAGGGAATCACAACATACATATCATCAAAATATTGAACACATATCTACTTCACATGATTACTTGCAACATGACTTCTAGCATTTATAATAAACATTTATCATGAACAGAAATATGATAATAACCAATTTATTATTGCCTCTAGGGCATTTTTCCAAGTGTCTCCCACTTGCAATAGAGTCAATTATCTAGTTTACATAGTTATCAATCTAACACCCATGGAGTCCTAATGGTGATCATGTTTTGCTCGTGGAAGAGGTTTAGTCAACAGGTGAGCCACATTCAGATCTGTATCCACTTTGCAAAGTTCTATGTCTCCCTCCTTGATGTAATTGCGGATGGAGTTGAAGCGGCATTTGATGTGCTTGGTCTTCTTGTGAAACCTAGGCTCCTTGGCTCCGATGCATTGGGCATAGCTCCTAGATCAGATATGAACTCCTTCATCCAGACTCCTTCATTTGACGCTTCCGAATAGCTATGTACTCCACTTCACATGTAGATCCAGCTATGACGCTTTGCTTGGAATTGCACCAGCTGACTGCTCCACCATTTAGAATAAATATGTATCCTATTTGAGACTTCGAGTCGTCCGGATCAGTGTCAAAGCTAGCATCGACGTAACCCTTTACGACAAGCTCTTTGTCACCTCCTTAAACGAGAAACATGTCCTTAGTCATTTTTAAGTACTTATGGATATTCTTGACAATTGTCCAATGATCCAATCCTGGATCACTTTGGTACCTCCCTGCCACACTTATGGCAAGGCACACATCAGGTCTAGTACACAGCATGGAAAACATTATATAACCTATGGTTGAGGCATAGGGGGTGACTTTCATCATTTCTGTTTCTTCTGTTGTGGCTGTGCTTTGAGTGTTACTCAACTTCGCACACTGCAACACAGGTAAGAACCCCTTCTTAGACTGATACATTTTGAACTTCTTCAAAATCTTGTCAAGGTATGTGCCCTATGAAATTCCTATCATACGTCTTGATCTATCTCTATAGATCTTAATGCCCAATATGTAAGCAGCTTCACCCACATCTTTCATTGAAAAACTCTTGCTCAAATAACCCTTTATGATTTCCAGAAATTGTATATCATTTCCAATCAATAATATGTCATCCACATATAATATTAGAAATGCTACAGAGGTCCCACTTAGTTTCTTGTAAATACAAGCTGATGACCCACAAGTATAGGGGATCAATCGTAGTCCTTTCCATAAGTAAGAGTGTTGAACCCAACGAGGAGTAGAAGGAAATGACAAGTGGTTTTCAGCAAGGCAATTTCCGCAACCACTGAAAATGTCGGTAACAGGTAGTTTCATAGCAAGATAATTTGTAACGAGCAAGTAACTGTAACGGTATATAAAGTGTATCAAGGTAGCCCAATCATTTTCGATAGTATTTCATAACTTTTATATGGAACGGAATAAATCATGATCAATGTTTAATCAATTTCTAAAGACCAAATCTCCACTGTCAAAGCAGGATCGGAATCATTTTCGTTCGACCTCCCCATCCCACCATTCTAGCGATCCCTTGCCCCTCCTCTCGCACTACAAAAAAATACACTTCTGTGATGATACGTGTTTGTCACAGTTGGTCGCGTTTTTTGTCATGCATGTACATCCATGACGATTTTATGACAGAATCAAGATAGTCATACATGTGCTGTCGTAGAAGTGTTCCATGACATTACCAAAATTATCATGACGGAAGTGTCCACTTCCATGACGATAAATCGCGCGTCATATAAGTGCTTTCGTCAAGGGTGATGGACACATGGCATCCACCATAATGGAACGCCATTAAGCTATCGGGTCAGATTTTGGATCCGATAACCCGTTAACAACCCCGACCAATGGGAAATTTCCACATGTAAAATTTTGATTGGCCGAAGGGAACACCTGTTAGCTCGTCAGTGGGCCAGATGTCGCCCGTCCATTAGAGGAGACATGCCTATGATACGTCGACACGTGGCTGGGCCCAACAGAGGCCCATATAGGTTAAAAAGGCCGGCCCAGTCAAAGGCCCGTAGAACTTAATCAGATACTAGTGGGCCAGCCTAATAACGGCCTGCTTAATAAAGGCCCATTTACGACCCGAAGCTAGATCTGGCCCTTTAATTGTTCGCCCAATATTTGGGCCCATTTACGGCCCGAAGCCAGATCTGGCCCGTTAATTGTTCGCCCAATATTTGGGCCCATTTGCTGCCCAAAGCCAGATCTAGCCCATTAATTGTTCGCCGAATATTTAGGCCCAACTACAGCCCAGTGACTTTCGGCCTGTTAGAGGCCTGATGTAGACATGGGCCCATTTCAGCCCGTTGTGACTTTTGGCCTGGGAATGGCCCGTGCTGCCCATGGGCCATATATGGTCCGACGGGACATCGGGCCCACTAACGGCCCGTGCTAAAGGTGGCAACAGTTAAGCCCAATGTGACTTTGGGCCTGTTAAAGGCCTGTCGTGTAATTCGGCCCGTTGATGCCTGTACTAAGCTTTCGGCCTCTTAAAGGCCCATGATATCAGTGGGCCAACTAAGGCCCGAGATATGTTTCGGCCTGGTAACGGCCCGTGATCTAACTGGGCCCAAAACGGCCTGGTCTACATTTCGGCCTGCTGAAGGCCCATCGACGACTAGTGAAAATTGAGGCCCAACATGCATTTTGGCCTGCTAAAGGCCCGTGGTTTCATCTTGGTTGTAACATGCCAGTACAATATTCAGCCTGTTAATGGCCCAATGCTACGTGGGCCAAACTAAGCGCTGGGTCGACAAAAGGCCGAACTAAAATATAGACCGGTGTAAGTTTGGGCCTGGCGCAATGTGTGAAGGCCCCAATCATTCAGACCCAAGAAAGACGCAGGCCGACCCAATTGTGGCCCGCTAAAAACCTGGCCCGTTAGAGTCGAATGTTTCGACCCGGTCGACTACATCTGATTTTTTTTTCAGATAGCGAATGATGGCAGTAACTAGTAGGAATTAAGAACAAACATACTCTATACAATAAAGAAATTACGACATAGTAACTAAGAATAAACCTACACTATACAATAAGGATTTAAGGTATATTACATCCACTAGGCATCGAAGTTCGCCACCAGTGATCATAAAGCGAAACGAAGAAGCAGATTACAAAAACTGGGCACCATTGCAGCGTAACAAAATAATACTGAACCGAGACCACTTCCAAGACAGTTCAAGAAAGGTTAGCCTTGCGGGGGAACTACTGCGCAAGCTGCTGAGCAAGGCTGTGAGACCGGACTAGCATGTCGGTCATAGCTTCCAGGTGTAGTTGTTTAGCAATGAGGTTCTCATTGGTGTTCTCCGCAATCTTTCTTAGAGATAGGACTTCAAGTTGAAGTTGAGTTGCAGAATGCCTTGCTGCTAGAACTTGGGACTGAAGAAGTCAAACTGATTCAGACAACGAATTATGTGAGCTTGTCTGACTGTTAGTCTCAAGTAACTTGAACACTGCATCAAGACAAGACTTTGGGGTTGTCTCGCTATCTTCAAGATGTTTTGTCTTCTTTGTTGCAATATATGTTGGGTTTGTCTCACAACCATCAGCAGACTTGTGCATGCCATCAGGCATATCACCCTGAAACAAAGAAGAGAGATGACAGGTTTTGCACGTGTATAAACAAAGATGATAACTGTTCTGTCAATTCTATCCAATTTCAAATTAGAAAATAAAGAGTAAGTTAAAAATATCAATAGCATAATTTGGCATTGTTCATAATGCGGGGAGCTTCACCACACTACTGGATTACCATGTCAACCTAACAAGCATTAGATGAAGGGCAAAGAAAATCATTGTATCTATTTAGGATAATGTGCATGGCAAGTTGTTCATATCATCAGCCACATCAGTAAGATAAAACAGGAGATGACAAGGTGCAAACGTGAGCTGCTTCACCACACACTGGATTATAGATCCACAAAACCAAGCATACATATAGGGAGTATTAAGTAATGTGCATGGTATGAATAAGGAATTTGGTTTTACAAGTAAAACTTAGAACTTACGGTTCTTACGAACATGCATTTTGGTAGAAACAGCAAACTAAACAGCAGTATACGATAGGGAGTATGAGCAAATTAAACAGTAGTTGAGGATAAAGGCTTTAGAAGGACTGACTTACATTAACAGTTAACACCGGCTTTATAATGCCCTTTTCCATGTCAAGGGAAGGATAACTCAAGAATTTCAGCACAAAATCTTCTTCATAAGCATTGCCTGTACTCTACATTTTGTAGAGAGTAATTATAGATATGATAATACTGGAAGGGATAGAGGATAATGAAGATAAGATGCAGATTGATGCTACATAATCAACTACCAATCCCTGGAAGTACAAGCGTTACAGGACAAAATGTACTGACAAGAGCAATGGGCTACAGTTTTGCACTGGCATTGTCTGTGTATTCTACTTGTTGGTAAGATTAAATATAGATCTGATCTTTTTTAGTAAATGGTGGGCGAGGGAGATAAGATGATGAATGCTACAAAATGAACCAATCCCTCTTCCCATAATACAAGAGTGTTTTAAACACTGGTGTACTGTACAAAACATTCTTATATTATGGGACGGAGGGAGTAGCTGTTAATGTAAGTACAGTGATAGACCACGTTCAGTCCTTACAAGACGACTGCGGAGCTAAACCTCTTCAAAAGCATTGGGTTGATTCTAAATTTGTGTAAGAGTCCATACGGATCTTATAATGTCCACCAAATGGACGATTACGAGGCTAACATGTGCAGTGATGCTACATAATCAAACAACTATGAAAGTAAGTATGGTCATACAGGGCAAGAGGTACTCACAAGAGCAATGCAGTGTGCAGTATAGTTGCGAGATTCTGTGGTCCCTTGAGAACGAATGTTCTTCTGCTAACATTTTTCGTACAAGTGAGACACTAAGGAAAATGCAGAAATGTAGTTCAAATTGTGATGTGATATCATAGACAGTACCTTACGCTGCAGCCGAGACCAATGTGTAACAAGATTATTCCAGTCACCGTCGGATAAATGTAGCACCGAAGACATTACAGAAATTTTGGTCAGAGGCTTGCCATCGAAGTGCGCTTGCCTCGGGTAGGAACGATAATTCATTAACGAGTTCTTGAAAAGTGCAACCAACCCTTGCTCATCATGACAATCCAGTTTGCTCTTGCCTATTTAAAAGAATGAAATCTTGTGTCTTCTGTCAGCAGAAACATATGCAGTAATGACCATGAATAACATTAGTACATTACTTACGCGTAAGTTGCGGAGGAAGACTGGAAATTGTTCTGTGTCTGCGGTATAATATTTCCATGAAGGAAAGATGCACAAAAAGTTCCTGACAACAACATAAGCTTCGTCTTCTAAACTAGGAAGAAATGGAACAGGGGTCCTATTTGCTGCAATTGGGGCTCTCTCTGGTTCGAAAAGGGATTTGGCAACTGGATTTGGTGTACTCTTTGCTAGAATGGGTTTTTGCGTCATACAGCCGGTGCTATGTCAACTAGCATAATCATACTGTTTGCTGTAGTTGGGGTCTGCTGAGTTGGGGCATCAGAAATGACCAGTGTAGTAGGGCTAGAGTCTGCTAGAGTTGGGGTATTTTGTGGGTCAGGTGATATTGCAACTACACCTAATGGGCTATTTGATTTATCAGGTGCCACTACCTTTTCCAAATACTTTTCTTGTGCTCCTCCATGATCAGCAATCGCCCTCTTCCTTTTGAACGTCTGATACACAAGAACGGCATTTGAATGGATAAATATGGTATGATGACAGATGGAATATGTACTGAAAATGGATAGGCAGGGTGTATTCACATACACGATGTGTAAACTAAGCTAATGGCAGTTCAACAAAGTAGAAGCAATGCAAACATCAGTTGCAAGATATGTGCGAGCAATGTAACATTGGAAAGTTAGAGCAAGTACCTTGATGGGTGAATAAGATAGGACATCTTCCTCTGACTCATCCACTAGGGAGCTACATTGACTTAGGTCTCCCTCTAGCTCAGAATCACTGTTAGGATCATATTCTGAGCATGAATCTTTAGGTGGAGAGTGTTTACATTGCATTGCATCCAGACTTGATTTCAGTCCCTTAATGCCAAGTTTGACAGCCATGGCATTGTTCTGTTTTATTCTTTTCATGCATGCAAGCTCATAATCATTATGATGCTGTTTAGAATCTGAGATTCATGAAAACATAAAAAGTAGTCAGATTATCTATGGAATGCATTGCGGATTCAACTTGGAGAGTGTCTCCCTATAAACCCCTGCATATGCAAAGTTCACCTCCCCAACCGTGCTCACCAGACCACACACAAAAATACAAACCCCTTATGTCTCTATAACAGGCAGGCACACATTTCAAAACTGAAGTAGGAACATTAGAATCATATGAAATTCGTATTTAAACAAATAAACTAAGCAATTATGAGTGGCGTAATGTTTAGCTTCATGGGTGGAGTGTTGGTAGTGCGACACAAAGCAAGTAGGAAGATTGTATTCCATGTAAAAGATCGAAACCTATGTAAAAGCTGGAAATGACACTTTCTTTCTATACAATGCAGTGTTTGTTACCCACACATGATGGAAGAGATCACATAGAGAAATACTATTCACTCATGTCTACGGTTCCAGTATTTAGAAACAGGGTGGTCCACCCTAAAAGAATACTGACAACAAATATGACAGGGCAAGCATAGATGTAGTAAATCAATCATTTACTTGTGAGCTTATTCAGACAAGTATGCAGAAATGTAACTGCAATAAGAGACCGTCCAAAATCTGAATGAAGAAGTTTGTCTAGCACTTATTGTTTGCAACTAATCGACATGAATAATTGGATATTATATTGAATGAGTAAGAGAGACAAGTAAAATTGTCAACAAACCTGGCTTGCAGTAGTAATCTGGGTCAATGTCACTACGACCAACAATCCAAAATGACTAGTTTCTGTTCTGAGCGCCGGAATTTTGAAAACCCTGTGAACTTTAGAGGTACTAAAGATTACTGAAATACATCTGAACCATAAGTGTAGGTAGCACTGAGAACACAACAAACCCTAATGACAGTCCTGCCTAATGAGTAATGAATCAATTAGAAAATGGGTGAGGAGGAGTGGCTGCTGAGTGTTGAGGACGTATCTTAGGATAAATCGGGTTGGCTTGGTGGGTGCTGCACACCTGAGCCCTGAACGGACTGGGAAGGTAGGCACGGTGGCACGCTCGGGCAGCGATGACGCTGTTGGGCGAGCGGCTCTTGGCCTCCTGTTAGTCCGGCGTCTCCTCCTAGAGTCATGCCGTCCGGGGACGGCAAGTCGCCGGCGAAGCAGACGGCTGGGGGCGAGTAGAGATCGGAAGCGCGCAGCAGAACAGAGGGGAATCAGGGCCTGCGACGACCCAAAATCCCAGGGTGGGCCGGCCCACCATGGGCACCTTGTAGAGATACACCCCCGAGCGGTGAACATGCATTTTAGAAACTAATTTAGGAACATTTAGCTGACCAATTAAACAACTCTGTTTTAATAATAGCATATTCGTATTTGAACATCTAAGCTTGCTCAGCTTGATGGGTGGAGCAGTGTTATTATGACACGAAGCACGTATTCTGATCGTATAGTGATCATAAAAGGGGGAAACTCTAAGCATATTTTTTTATCAAAAGAGGGTTTACCCTTCGATTTCTATTAAAGAAACTACCACATAATCAACATGATCAATTAAACCCTAAGCATGATAAATTAAACCGTATTATGGCTATGCCATGGCAGATTTGAAGCTGCAAACCGGAGAAATGATATTTAGCATCCATTGTTTGCTTCGAACTAAGAACTGAATTCTAAGAGCTGAAAAGAAAGTAGAGTAACCAAGTTAAGATCTATTTTCTAGTTGAGATCAAAACGTTGAGGAGATATGAAGTACCACCTCTGTTGCGGCGCCGTGTAGGCATCGGGGGTGCGATGGTTGTCAGTGGCGTTGAAGCAGATCTGCGACTGTAGGCGGGTGCATCGGGGGATAAGTCCCGTGGCGGTGGAAGAGAAGGTCGTGTGAGCGGCCCCGGCAAAGAAGACGACGGTGCCGATGAAGCGAGAGGACGCGATGCAAGGCTATTGGTCCGTCGCCATGGATGAGAAACGTCCATCTCTAGCAGTGGACGATGCGGTCTTGGTAGGTGCTCCGGCATGGTGGAGCACGGTGGCGATGGATGTGGTGGAGGACGGCGGCGATGGATGGGGTGGCGGACGGAGGCTGGTGTGGGGATGGGGTGTTCTAGCACGGACAGTGTATGAATGGGAAAATGGAGGGAGAGGTACGGGGAACCATGTTTTTGGGACGCGCCTGTCTGAAATATGGGAAAGTTACGAACTTAGCCCCCGTTTAAAATTTGGACGTCTCGTCGGTTGGGGATAGGACGGTAATCTCGCACCTCGCCAATATTTGCCTAGAGCGATTTCGGGCAAGGAGAGGGTGGTTGGCGCCCATGGTTGGCGCCCATGGTGTATGAACGGGGCTGACAGGTAGGGCGGTTGTGTCACGTCTGAGTGAAGTTACAAACCTGCCCCTATTGAAAATATTTGCCTACATCAATTTAGGCCGAGTCGAGTTTGTTTTCCGCCCACCGTGTACGAATTGGGAATGGAGGGAGAAACAGAGGTCTTTCGGATGAGCTTGAATCAAATGTGTTTTGCTGCCCATGTTTGACGCCCACCATGTCAGAATGGGCTCAGAGGCGGTCGTGTCACGTCTAATTGAAGTTACTAACCTACCCCTATTTAGAGCAGTGGAAATTGGGCCGATGGATTGTCCGTGTAATGGGTAGACAGTAATTTCCATCTCCCAAACACTTGGCTTCGGGCAACCGATGTGGGAGTGGACATTTTGCTGCTTCTTTCGAATTTTGGGACAACAAGCATCCACATTTACCCTGGCAACTAAATTTGAATCCATTTTGTATTCCTATATGAACCTTTATAAATCATTCTATGTGTTTTTATATATCTTCAAAAGGACGACAAAGATGTATTCCACTGTCATATATGAATATGGTTTACAAATGCAGATACTCAAATTCAGAAACTAGAATCCAGTTTAAGGTGAATTCGAATATTTGGAACACTTCATGTCCAACTCAAATGTCACACGCATCATAATGTGTATTCCCATTTAGATATGTACACAAGCGATGTATCAAGATTCAAATACCGAGTAAATCAACCAAGAATGTACAGAACTAACAGACATATAAACACTTATAGAGTATATGGATCAATAATATCAACTAACATACATAAGCCAGGCCACTGTACTTTTTTTTGGCTACAACAACATCCTTTTTTTAGCTAGCATCTTGGTCCTTTCCGATGCGTGCCACTTATGATACATTCAACCCGATTGGCATATTTGTAGGTCTGGCACTGCAATCCAAATGAAATGTCTCCGAGTCTTATCAATTAATACAGACTTGTGCTCAAATAAAATTACAAACCAAAAAACACAAAAAAAACAATTATTACATGATCTCTAAAACAAATGGTTTGATTGATTACATGAACAGACAACACAAAGGTTATTCAACTATGGAAAGAACATTTCACCTATGATTTACCAAGTAGGAATTTAATTTCCTTTTTTCCATTAGGACCTTAACAATCTGGTCAGTCTCGGCTTGCTTCGTTTTGAAATCCACCAAATATTTAATGGTTGTCTTGAGTACTGCTTGTGATTGTGTTGTTTCCTTCCTCAACATGTCAACTTCATCTCTAAGTGCAGAAGCAGAATATCTTTCTACCACTAGTTTAGCCTCTAGAGCATCAGCAGTTGGCATTTCATAATTCACGATTGGGCCGGTGCCACTGTTGTGGGATGATGCAACGTCCATGGGGACCTCGCTCTTTGATCTTGGGCTACCTCGCTCTTTGATCTTGGGCTAACCTATTTTGCCATTAAAGTTCGGATTGGATTCAGAAAAGTTGAAGTTAGCAAAACATCTCAACTAGGAGTTATCACAGCAAACTAGTTAAATAAACAAGGAATTAAAGAGTTTTAATTGGATGCTGAAAAGTAGTTATTAACATCATTGTAACCCGCTGTTCCAGCAGCAAAGCAGTTAAACAAACAAGTAGATATTTAAATTAAGGAAAACAGGTAATTCTTAACAGTAAGTATCAAACACGTAGATAGGCGTAGTCTACAATATGATTAACAGGCTGTGCCATTATGTAATCAGTAGCAAACTAAATTAAGCCGAGCAACGTAATTGAACAATTTTTCGATAAGTGGCTAACTAAAATTCCGAGAAGCAGGTAACTGAACTTATGCTAGTTCTTTGTACAGGCACACTGCAACTTCTTTTTCGCTTACAAGGTTGTATGAAGGAGTCCATGGCATCAATTGCTTGGATATGCAGTCCCAATACTTCTTTCTTCCCACACTGCATGGGTAAGTCGAATGGTTAATTTGGTAAGATGGTGCGTCCTCGATATGTTATATGAGGACGTGTAGTCAGACTAGTTGTAGCCAAACACATCACACTAGCTTTTACTGTATATTTCATGCGATTACTTTTGGCATATCGAGATCTAAGCAATCTACAATAGGATGAAAAGACTGGCATCCATCACATTATTGGCGAACTCAGTTCATAGAAACAAGCAATTCAACCATTCTGTGGGTAAATCAAAAGCGCCACTGGAATATTTTTCACTATCCAATCATACACGGAAAAAGGGGCGACGCCACCGTAGGGGCTGGTATGGGCGGCCGCCTCAGGTGGCTGGAAAGTGTGCACATAGTTTGAGTCGTCCAGGTTGGCCCACGCTAGTATTTTTCATCCCAACGCACGAGCAGGCAATGTAAAAAATGAAGAAAAATGTTTCAATTTGGATGGGCCAATAACATAAGTGCAAGGTAGGCCCTATAGCAGGCTCGCGGCCCAGACGAGCGCCTCCCATATCGATCGACAGCAGGAAAAATCCCCACTACTAGGAAAAGGCCTACTAATGGCGCACTGGTTTTGCCTACTAATGGCGCATTACCAGTGCGCCATTAGTATCACGCCACTAGTATTTTTTACTAATGGCACACCACTGGTGCGCCATTAGTATCTGGTATACTAATGGCGCACCATGTAGTGTGCCGTTAGTTTTGCCCACAGTGCGCCACTAGTGTATTCTATACTAATGGCGCACCACATGGTAGGGCGCCATTAGTAACATTTTTTTAATTTTTTTTCTTAATCTCAGGTCACTATTTCACCTATGAGATATCCAACACATATATATACAACAAGCATCCATATAACAATCATAGCCAACACACAAGTTCCATCATATATACATACATAGCCAACACACAAGTTCCATCATATATACATACATAGCCAACACATAGTTCCATCATTACATATTACAAAAGTTTCACATTGTTCATCCAACAGCGTTATCCATCAATTCACAAAACTTTCACATTGATACAAAATAAAAACACAAATGGAAAAGAAGCACTCCATCCATGCAAGCTTCCGTGAATTAAATCAAATCTGCAAAATGATAAACAAGAAGTTAGAAGAAGAAAAAGAAGAAGACTAGAAGAATACTAGAAGAAGAAGAACACTAGAAGAAGAATAAGAAGAATTTTGGAAAATAAGAAGAATAAGAAGAAGACTATAAGCTTATTATGTAAACTTGATCATTTTGTGCTAACATAAGTTATTTTGGAGTTAACCTATAGGAAACTAAGCATATAAGCTCTAAGTTTGTATATTAGAGCCAACTTAGGTAAAATGAAGCTAACCTATGTCATTTTGGAAAAGAAGAAGAATAAGAAAAAGACTATAAGCTTATTATGTAAACTTGATCATTTTGTGCTAACATAAGTTATTTTGGAGCTAACCTATAGGAAACTAAGCATATAAGCTCTAAGTTTGTATATTAGAGCCAACTTAGGTAAAATGAAGCTAACCTATGTCATTTTGGAAAAGAAGAAGAATAAGAAAAAGACTATAAGCTTATTATGTAAACTTGATCATTTTGTGCTAACATAAGTTATTTTGGAGCTAACCTATAGGAAACTAAGCATATAAGCTCTAAGTTTGCATATTAGAGCCAACTTAGGTAAAATGAAGCTAACCTATAGGAAACTAAGCATATTAGAGATAACATAGGTAACTAAGTATATATATATCATTTTGGAGATCTGACATACCTGACAAAGTTCAGTTCTCATGCATTGTTCTTCTCCTTCTCCTTCCTCAGCCTGATGCGCCAAGAGCGGAGGCGGTGGAGGCAGTGGGATGTAGTCTTCTACCACAATTGGCGTGGTCATGTTGCCTGGGATCGCCGGCGCCACCACTGGTGCGTGGTCATTGTCAGGCACCACCACCATCGCGAGGCCACCTTCAGGCACGACCATCGCTAGGTCATCCTCAGCCACCTCCATCTCTTGCCCATGGTCAGCCACCACCATCTCTTGCCCTTGGTCAGCCACCACCAGCGCTAGGTCATCCTCAGCCTGATGCCCATCGTCATCCTGCAGCTCCTTATCCCCACTCTGCTGCTCTTCTCCCGCACTCCAGCCCGGATCATCCTTCTTGTTGTCTATGTTGCTGCCAGAATCACTGCTGCTTTTGCTACAGCCAGAATCGTTGTTGCTTTCGCTACAGCCATAGTTGCTGCTGCTTTGGCTGTAGCCAGTGTCGCTGCTGCTGCTCCCATTACCTGTCCAAAATGCAACAATGACCGTTAACAATTGATGTGAGACAAAGCCAAATGTAGAGGAATAAGAAGAGGCCGAACATACCGGCATCATCATCGTCAGTGTAGCGCATGCGACACATAGTCGTGTTGAACACCTTCATGATGAGCATGGTGGCGTCGTCGTCGTACCTGAAGAGAAGGAAGTTCCCCAGCCGCAGGTCGTGGGCATGGTAGAACTTCTCCCACCCACGAGACAAGTACATGTGGCCCTCCTTGATCACCAACTCCACATCCCACTGCCTGCGAAACCCGCTGCCAGCCTGTCGCAGCTTCACATTATTTGGCGGATCTTCACCCATCAGCATGTTCATAAAACTGTCAGGCAGCCTCTGCAATTTGGGACAATGAGTGATCTAGCAAACAACAGATATCATAATGAGATGGGTGAAGGGGAGATCTCTTGTTTTATATACCTGCTTCATGGATGATACTGAAGTCTCAAGTATGATAGTGAAGAACTCGGAAGCATCCAACTCGTTCTACGGTGTCGCAGAGCGGTGGTGGCTGCTTCCCACCATCTCTGATAAGCAGCAGAAGAGGCCAATTAGTACCCTTACAACAGATCATAAAACATGCATGATAACATGCATGATGCCCATCATGCATCATTTTCTAACCAAGGAATAGCTCAGGAAAACCACTTGCTTTGACCAGAACTAGCTGATTACCCCAAATCTCATGGTAAAATTAGCAAGGCAGAGCATTTCTCTTACATGACCATAGCAAGAATGACACACTCCCCTAATTATTTTGCCTGCCACTAGGATGAGCACTTAATATGGATTGATTGTGCTTTCATTTTAAATTTGCAGGTAAGAACAATGAACTTATAGGAACTCCTTAATCTGAATATTATACCGATGATAAAAGAAGTGAGACAAGAAGTGTCTGCAGCCTTGAGTAGATTCCCGGGACCTGAAGGTTGTTGACCCTGCTCATATCAAATATTATGTTGTATTAGCAGCAAGTAGATGTAAACTAACCTATAGCTGGAAACTAAACATATAAATGGTTGAAATACATAATTCTAGCTGTAAACTAACCTATAGCTGGAAGAAACTAACTAGAGAAAGTGAAACATGGGAGGAACCTCCGATCAGTTTTAAAGAAGCTGATTTTTTTAGGGGTAAGAAGCTGAATTGGTCATTCTCCATAGAAATCATACCAATTCTAGCTACATGGGGGAGCTGCTAATTCATCTTCACCAACCAAATTCAGTGAATTAAGCACATAATCCAATCAAGCTAGCTAGCTATCGCTACCAATTGCTGCTACTTCAGTTTTAAGCAAGCATCACTATGGTACTCCAAATCATTAAGTCAAGCTACTACAATGCAAGCTAGTGCTACTGCATCAATGGCCATCTAATGCTTTTGGGGCCTGAGTGGATATGTTTATATGAAAATTGACCATAGAGCAGTGATCTGCACATTGGTCCACATGTCTGAGTCAACTAACTTGGGACATCTAAGTAGGATCTTCTACACAAACAGTACATCCCCCATGGTCATGGAAGCAACTGACAAGCGTCGACAGATCAGATAAACAACTACGTTCGTTTTATACAAAAAATCAACTAGAAATTCAACAGACACAATTAAATAAAGTAATTTTACAATGATATTAAGTAGGACAGACAAAAGGCCAAGTAGCACAAGGGAGGAACATTTCCTACTCCTACTCCTCCCAACTACCTACACCTACCTATGGCCAAGCAGGCCAGGGAGGGACACACACACAAGCAGCATTCTTCTTGGTGCTGCCATTTTTGCGTCAGGAACTGAAGCAGAAGAGGGACGCGCCGGCACATCTTCCCCTCTCCAAAACCAAAACAAGATGTGCGGCCAACATCCCTCGCTAGTGGCTATTCCCTAGGAGACAGCTAGTTGTTGTAGTCTACAGAGGATCATTTACGTGCAAGTGGAGGTGGCGAGCCTCCGCGGCGGCGCGAGCATGAAGAGGGGATCGATGTCTGGCAGCTGGAAGTAGCTTAGCATCAGCGGCAGCGGGGGTGGAATTTGGCGGGGGTCGGGGCGGGTGGATCAGTGCCGCACCTGGGGTTGGGGCCG